>NC_083405.1:140572145-140799061 GCF_020745735.1 Hemiscyllium ocellatum
ACACACACACACACTGCCCCAAACCCTCACACCTAAACCCACACACAGCCACACACAAACACAATAATCCACACCCACGCCCCCACACACACACACCCACCCACACACACACACACCCGCACCCCACCCCCACACACTCCCACACACTCCCATACACACACACCCACCCCCACACCCACATCCCCACACCTCCACACAGCCACTCCCACAGCCCCTAACCCCCACACCCACACCCCCACCACACCTTGGCACCCCCACACACCCCTCCCCACACACCCACACCCATCCCCACACACCCACACCCACACACCCACACACATTCCCAAACCCCACACCCACGACCACATATACACGCACAACCACGCACTCCTGCACCTCCACACACCCATACCCACACCCCCACACACCAACAACCACACACACGCACAACCACCCACCCCCACACACCCACCCACACACCCCCGCAAACCCCCACCCCCACACACACCGACACCCACACCCCCACACACCTACCCCTCCACCCACAGCCCCACACCCACACCCCCATCCCCACACCTCCACACAACCCACACCCACCGCCTCAAACCCCCTCACCCATACCCCCACACCCACACACCTACCCACCCATACCCACAAACCCACACAACCCCACACACCCACATGTCCACGCACAACAAAACACCCACACACACACCCCCACCTCCCCACCCCCGCACCACCACACACATCCACCCCCACATTCCCCTCCACACACACCCCCACACCGCCCCACCCACACACCTCCACACCCACACCCACACGCACACATCCCCACCCCCACCCCCACAACCCCACACATCCACACCCACACAACCCCACACTCCCACACCCACACCCGCACACCGTCAGGCCCACACGCCTACACCTCCACACAACCCACACACACCCACACACCTACCCCCCCACACCCACATCCGCATCCCCACACCCCCACACAACCCCACGCCCACGCACAATGAAACACCCCCACAGCCCCACCCACACACCCACACACACCGACACCCACACCCACAAACCCACCCACAACCCCGCACACTCACCCACACCCCCACACATCCTCAGTCCCAACCCACACACTCACCCACCCACAACCCACACACTCCCACACACCCACACCCCCACCCCCACACCCACACCTCCACACACATACACACCCACAGCCCCAAACCCCACACCCACACGTCCACCCCACACCCACAACCACACACACACACGCACAACCACACACCCTCACCCCCACACACCCTCACCCCCACACACACTCCCACACCCACACCCCCACACTCCCACATCCAAACCCCCACCCACACCCTCGCACCTCCACACAACCCACACACCCACACACCCATACCCACAACCACACATCCCCAGCCCCACTCCCACACACCGACACCCCCATACCCACAACTACACACACTCCCACTACCACACCACCACACACACACACCCCACCCCCCCACCCCCCACAACCCCCCACGCCCACACACCTACCCCCACACCCCCACATCCACACTCACACACCTACCCTCCCCACCCCCACATCCGCATCCCCACACCCCCACACAACCCCACGCCCACGCACAACGAAACGCCCCCACAGCCCCACCCACACACCCACACACACCGACACCCACACCCACAAACCCACCCACAACCCCGCACACTCACCCACACCCCCACACATCCTCAGTCCCACACCTCCACACAACCCACACACTCCCACACACCCACACCCCCACCCCCACACCCACATCTCCACAAACATACACACCCACATACACACCCACAGCCCCAAACCCCACACCCACACGTCCACCCCCACACCCACAACCACACACACACACACGCACAACCACACACCCTCACCCCCACACACCCTCACCCCCACACTCCCACACCCACACCCCCACCCACACCCTCGCACCTCCACACAACCCACACACCCACACACCCATACCCACAACCACACATCCCCAGCCCCACCCCCACACACCGACATCCCCATACCCACAACTACACACACTCCCATTACCACGCCACCACACACACACACCCCACCCCCCCACCCCCCACAACCCCCCACGCCCACACACCTACCCCCACATCCACACTCACACACCTACCCTCCCCACCCCCACATCCGCATCCCCACACCCGCACCACCATACCCACACCCCCACACAACCCCACACCCCCACACACCCACACGCCCACGCACAACGAAACGCCCCCACAGCCCCACCCACACACCCACACACACCGACACCCACATCCACACATCCCCACAAAGCCACCCACACACCCACCCACACACCCATACCCACCCCCACACACCCACACCCACCCCCACACACCCACACAAACCCACATCCCCATACCCCCACACAACCCCACACAACCCCACACAACCCCACAACCACGCACAACCACACCCACCCCCATCCACACACACACACACACACACGCCCTCACCCCCAGACACCCACCCACCCCCACCCCCACCCCCACCCCACCCCCACACCCCCATCCCCACACCTCCACACCCACACCCCCACAACTCCACACCCCCACACATCCATCCTCCCACACCCACACCCCCACACAACCCCACACACCCACCCCCACCCCCTCACATCCCCACACACACCCACACACACCCACACCTACCCACACACCCACCTCCACACCCCCACATCCCCACACATCCACAAACATCCCCCACACCCACCCCCACACTCCCACACACCCGCAGTCCCACACCTCCACACCTCCACACAACCCACACACTCCCACACCCACATCTCCACACACATACACACCCACATACACACCCACAGCCCCAAACCCCACACCCGCACCTCCACCCCCACACCCACGACCACACACACACACACACACACACACGCACAACCCCACACCCTCACCCCCACACACCCTCACCCCCACACACCCTCACCCCCACACACCCTCACCCACACCCACACTCCCACATCCAAACCTCCACCCACAACCTCACACCTCCACACAACCCACGCACCCACACACCCATACCCTCAACCACACATCCCCAGCCCCACCCCCACACACCGACACCCCCACACATCGACACCTACCCCCACAACCACACACACACTCCCACTACCACGCCACCCCACACACACACACACACACACACACACACACACCCTACCCCCCCACACACCCTACCCACACCCGCATCCCCATACGCACACCACCACACCCACCCACACCCACACCCGCATCCCCATACGCACACCCCTACACAAACCCACTCCCCCACACACCCACACCCACGCCCATATACCCACACACCCCCACCCCTCCCCACACACACACACACACACACTCACACCCACACCTGCACCCCCATAACTACACCCTCACACAACCCCACACACCCACAAACCCACACACTCACACCCCCACACAACCACACCCTATACCCACACCTCCACACACACACACAGCCCCAAACCCTCACACCCAAATCCCCACACAGCCACACACAAACACAATCAGCCACACCCACACACACCCACACGCCCACACGACGACACCCACGTCCCCACACATCCACCCACCCACCCACACACACACCCGCATCCCCACCCCCACACACTCCCCCAGACCCCCATACACACACCCACCCCACACCCACATCCCCACACCTCCACACACCCACAGCCCCTAACCCCACACCCACACACCCACCACACCTTGACACCCCCCCACACCCACCCCCACACACCCCTACACCCACACACACACCCCCACCCCCCCACACACCCCACCCACACACCCCCACCCCCACCCACACCCACACACCCCCACCCACACCCCCACATCTCCACACACAGTCTCAAACCCCACACCCACGACCACATACACACGCACAACCCCACACACCCCCACCCCCACCCCCACACACACCCCCCCACACTCCCACCCACACACCCGCACCAACATACCCACAACCCCACACACACACACACCCACACCCACACACCCCCACACCTCCACTCCCACACGCACGCACACACCCCCACCCCCATAACACCCCCACACCTACACATCCACCCCCCACAACCCCCCACGCCCACATACCTACCCCCACACCCCACATCCACACTCACACACCTACCCTCCCCACCCCCACATCTGCATCCCCACACCCACACCCGCACCCCCATACCCACACCCCCACACAACCCCACACCCCCACACACCCACACGCCCACGCACAACGAAACGCCCCCACAGCCCCACCCACACACCCACACACACCGACACCCACATCCACACATCCCCACAAACCCACCCACACCCACACACCCACCCACACACCCATACCCACCCCCACACACCCACACCCACCCCCACACACCCACACAAACCCACATCCCCATACCCCCACACAACCCCAAACAACCCCACAACCACGCACAACCACACCCCCACCCCCATCCACACACACACACACACACACGCGCGCCCGCACCCCCAGACACCCACCCACCCCCACCCCCCCCCCCACCCCCCACACCACACACCCACACCCACCCCTACCCACCCACACCCCCACAACTCCACACCCCCACACATCCATCCTCCCACACCCACACCCCCACACAACCCCACACACCCACCCCCACTCCCTTACATCCCCACACACACCCACACCTACCCACACACCCACCTCCACACCCCCACATCCCCACACATCCACAAACATCCCCCACACCCACCCCCACACTCCCACACACCCTCAGTCCCACACCTCCACACAACCCACACACTCCCACACCCACATCTCCACACACATACACACCCACATACACACCCACAGCCCCAAACCCCACACCCGCACCTCCACCCCCACACCCACGACCACACACACACACACACGCACAACCCCACACCCTCACCCCCACACACACTCACCCCCACACACCCTCACCCTCACCCCCACACACCCTCACCCACACCCACACTCCCACATCCAAACCCCCACCCACAACCTCACACCTCCACACAACCCACGCACCCACACACCCATACCCACAACCACACATCCCCAGCCCCACCCCCACACACCGACACCCCCACACATCGACACCTACCCCCACAACCACACACACACTCCCACTACCACGCCACCCCACACACACACACACACACACACACCCTACCCCCCCACACACCCTACCCACACCCGCATTCCCATACGCACACCACCACACCCACCCCCACACCCACCCACACCCACACCCGCATCCCCATACGCACACCCCTACACAAACCCACTCCCCCACACCCACGCCCATATACCCACACACCCCCACCCCTCCCCACACACACACACACACACCCACACCTGCACCCCCATAACTACACCCTCACACAACCCCACACACTCACACCCCCACACACCCACACCCTATACCCACACCTCCACACACACACAGCCCCAAACCCTCACACCCAAACCCACACACACCCACACACAAACACAATCATCCACACGCCCACACCCACACAACGACACCCCTGCACTCCCGCACCTCCACACACCCATACCCACACCCCCACACACCAACAACCACACACACGCACAACCACCCACCCCACACACCCACCCACACACCCCCGCACACCCCCACCCCCACACACATACACACACACACACCTGCACCCCCATAACTACACCCTCACACAACCCCACACACCCACAAACCCACACACTCACACCGACACACTCACACCCCCACACACCCACACCCTATACCCACACCTCCACACACACACACAGCCCCAAACCCTCACACCCAAACCCCCACACAGCCACACACAAACACAATCATCCACACCCACACACCCACACACACCCACACGCCCACACGACGACACCCACGTCCCCACACACCCACCCACCCACCCACACACACACACACACCCCCGCATCCCCACCACAACACACTCCCACACACCCCCATACACACACACACCCCCACACCCACATCCCCACACCTCCACACACCCACAGCCCCTAACCCCCACACCCACACCCCCACCACACCTTGACACCCACCCACACCCACCCCCACACACCCCTACACCCACACACACACCCCACCCCCCCCACACACCCCCACCCACACCCACACACCCCCACCCACACCCCCACATCTCCACACACACAGTCTCAAACCCCACACCCACGACCACATACACACGCACAACCCCACACACCCCCACCCCCACACACACACCCCACACTCCCACCCACACACCCGCACCAACATACCCACAACCCCACACACACACACACCCACACACCCCCACACCACCACACCTCCACTCCCACACGCACGCACACACCCCCACAACCCCCCCACACCTACACATCCACCCCCACAACCCCCCACGCCCACACACCTACCCCCACATCCACACTCACACACCTACCCTCCCCACCCCCACATCCGCATCCCCACACCCACACCCGCACCCCCATACCCACACCCCCACACAACCCCACACCCCCACACGCCCACGCACAACGAAACGCCCCCACAGCCCCACCCACACACCCACACACACCGACACCCACACCCACACATCCCCACAAACCCACCCACACACCCACACCCACCCCCACACACCCACACCCACCCCCACACACCCACACAAACCCACATCCCCATACCCCCACACAACCCCACACAACCCCACAACCACGCACAACCACACCCCCCACCCCCATCCACACACACACACATGCCCGCACCCCCAGACACCCACCCACCCCACCCCCCCACCCCCACACACACCCCCATCCCCACACCTCCACACCCACACCCCCACAACTCCACACCCTCACACATCCATCCTCCCACACTCACACCCCCACACAACCCCACACACCCACCCCCACCCCCTCACATCCCCACACACACCCGCACACACCCACACCTACCCACACACCCACCTCCACACCCCCACATCCCCACACACCCACACACATTCCCCACACCCACCCCCACACCCAACCCCACACCCAACCCCACACCCACCCCCACACTCCCACACACCCTCAGTCCCACACCTCCACACCTCCACACAACCCACACACTCCCACACCCACATCTCCACACACATACACACCCACATACACACCCACAGCCCCAAACCCCACACCCGCACCTCCACCCCCACACCCACAACCACACACACACACACACACGCACAACCCCACACCCTCACTCCCACACACCCTCACCCCCACACACCCTCACCCTCACCCCCACACACCCTCACCCACACCCACACTCCCACATCCAAACCCCCACCCACAACCTCACACCTCCACACACCCATACCCACAACCACACATCCCCAGCCACACCCCCACACACCGACACCCCCACACATCGACACCTACCCCCACAACCACACACACACTCCCACTACCACGCCACCCCACACACACACACACACACACACACACACACACACATACACACACACACACACACACACACCCTACCCCCCCACACACCCTACCCACACCCGCATCCCCATACGCACACCACCACACCCACCCCCACACCCACCCACACCCGCATCCCCATACGCACACCCCTACACAAACCCACTCCCCCACACCCCCACACCTACGCCCATATACCCACACACCCCCACCCCTCCCCACACACACACACACACACACACACACACACACACACACCTGCACCCCCATAACTACACCCTCACACAACCCCACACACTCACACCCCCACACACCCACACCCTGTACCCACACCTCCACACACACACACAGCCCCAAACCCTCACACCCAAACCCACACACACCCACACACAAACACAATCATCCACACGCCCACACCCACACAACGACACCCACGCCCCCACACACCCACCCACCCACACACACACACCCGCATCCCCACTCCCACACACACCACCACACCCACACCCACATCCCCACACCTCCACACACCCACACCCACAGCCCCTAACCCCCACACCCACACCCCCACCACACCTTGACACCCCCACACACCCACCCACACCCATCCCCACACACCCACACCCACCCCTACACACACACACCCCCACACACACCCCCACACACACACCCACACACACCCCCCCACACACACACCCCCACACACACACACCCGCACAGACACCCCCACACACACTCCCACCCCCTCCCCCACACCCTCCCCCACACCCTCCCACACACACTCCCACACACACTCCCACACACACTCCCACACACCCTCAGTCCCACACCTCCATACCTCCACACAACCCACACACTCCCACACCCACATCTCCACACACATACACACCCACATACACACCCATATACACACCCACAGCCCCAAACCCCACACCCGCACCTCCACCCCCACACCCACAACCACACACACACACACACACAACCCCACACACCCTCACCCCACACACCCTCACCCCCACACACCCTCACCCACACCCACACTCCCACATCCAAACCCCCACCCACACCCTCACACCTCCACACAACCCACGCACCCACACACCCATACCCACAACCATACATCCCCAGCCCCACCCCCACACACCGACACCCCCACACATCGACACCTACCCCCACAACCACACACACTCCCACTACCACACCACACACACACACACACACACCCTACCCACACACACACCCTACCCACACACACACCCACACCCACACACACACCCACACCCACATCCCCATACGCACACCCCCACACCCACCACCACACCCACCCCCACCCACACCCGCATCCCCTTACGCACACCCCTACACAAACCCACTCCCCCACACCCCCACACAACCCCACCCCTCCCCACACACACACCTACACCTGCACCCCCATAACTACACCCTCACACAACCCCACACACTCACACCCCCACACACCCACACCCTATACCCACACCTCCACACACACACACAGCCCCAAACCCTCACACCCAAACCCACACACAGCCATACACAAATACAATCATCCACACCCCCACACCCACACCCACACAACGACACCCACGCCCCCACACACCCACCCACCCACACACACACACCCGCATCCCCACCCCCACACACTCCCACACACCCCCATACACACACACCCCCACCCCCACACCCACATCCCCACACCTCCACACAGCCACTCCCACAGCCCCTAACCCCCACACCCACACCCCCACCACACCTTGACACCCCCACACACCCACCCACACCCACCCCCACACACCCACACCCACACCCACACACCCACACCCACCCCTACACCCACACACCCCCACACACACCCCCACACACACACCCCCACACACACACCCCCACACACCCCCACACCTGCACCCCCATAACCACACCCACACCCCCACATCTCCACACACACACAGTCCCAAACCCCACACCCACGACCACATACACACGCACAACCCCACACACCCCCACCCACACACCTGCACCAACATACCCACAACCCCACACACACACCCACACTCCCACAACCCCACACACACACCCACACATCGACCCCCACACCCACACCCACCCAAATCCCCACACCCACACCCGTTCCCCCATACCCACACAACCCCCCACACAACCCCCCACACAACCCCCACACAACCCCCCACACAACCCCACCCACACACCCCCCCACACCTGCACCCCCATAACCACACCCCCACACACCCACATCCCCATGCATCCACACCCCCCCACCCTATACCCACACCTCCACACACACACACAGCCCCAAACCCCCACACACCCACACACAAACACAATCACCCACACCCATACCCCCCACACCCACACGACACCCCACCCACCCACACACACAAACACCCCCACCCCCACCCCCACACACCCATATACCCACACACCTCCACACCCCCACACCACCCCCCCCACACACACACACACACCCATACCTGCACCCCCATATACCATATACCCACACACCTACACACCCCCACCCACAACCCCACACCCCCACACATCCACACCCCCACACACACCCAAATCCCCACACCCGCTTCCCCATACCCAGACCCCCACACAACCCCACACACCCACCCACCTCCACACACCCACCCTCACACCCCACACCCCCCACACCCCCATACATCCACACACACCCACACACCCACCCACCTCCACACACCCACCCTCACACCCCGCACCCCCCACAGCCCCATACATCCACACACACACACCCCCCCCACTCATCCACACACAAACACACACACCCACATACCCCCACACCCACATACACCCACATGCCCACACACACACACACACACACACACCCACACCTGCACCCCCATAACCACACCTCCACACAACCCCACACACCCACAAACCCACACACTCACATCCCCACACACCCACACCCCCCCACCCTATACCCACACCTCCACACACACACAGCCCCAAACCCCCACACCCAAACCCACAAGCACCCACACACAAACACAATCACCCCCACACCCACACACCCACACACACCCACACGACACCCCACCCACCCACACACAAACACACACACCCCCACCCCCACACACTCACGCACAACGAAACACCCCCACACACCCCCGCGCACCCACACCCGCACCAACATACCCACAACCCCACACCCATACACACACACCCACACCTACACACCCCACCCATAACCCCACACCACCACACATCCAGCCCCCACCCATAACCCCACACCACCACACATCCAGCCCCCCCCCACACCCACATCCACACACACTCAAATCCCCACACCCGCTTCCCCATACCCACACCCCCACACAACCCCACACACCCACCCACTTCCACACACCCACCCTCACACCCCGCACCCCCCACACCCCCATACATCCACACACCCACACCCACTCATCCACACCCACACACCCACATACCCCCACACCCAAATACCCCCAAATGCGCCCACACACACACGCCCACACACCCACACCTGCTCCCCCATAACCACACCCCCACACAACCCCACACACCCACAAACCCACACACTCACATCCCTACACACCCACACACCCCCACCCTATACCCACACCTCCACACACACACACACAGCCCCAAACCCCCACACCCAAACCCACATGCACCCACACACAAACACAATCACGCACACCCACAAACCCCCACACACCCACACGACACCCCACCCACACACACACCCACACCCCCACGCACTCCCACACACCCACCCCCACACACCCGCACCCACAGCCCCAAACCCCCACACCCACACCCCCACCACACCTCGACACCCACACACACCCACACCCCCACACACGTACCCCTCCACCCACACCCCCACCCACACCCCCACAACCCCATACCTCCACACCCCCACAGATCCACCCCCCCACCCACACACACCCAAATCCCCACACCCGCACCCGCTCCCCCATACCCACACCCCCACACAACCCCACACACCCACACCCACACCCACGCACAACCATACACACACCCCCCCACCCCCACCCACACCCACACCCACATCGACTCCCCCACACAACCCACACCCTCACGCTCACACCTCCATACAACCCACACACCCCCACACAACCCACACCCCAACCCCCACAACCACACACACGAAAAACCACACACCCTCACACCTACACTCACACCCCCACACACCCCTACACCCACACCCTCACACATCCACACAACCCACACAACCCCACTCACCCACACCCATACCCACACACACACACACACACCCCCATACCCACACCCACAACCACACACACACAAGCACAACCACACACCCCCACCCCCACACACCCACACGCACACCCCCCAGACACCCACAAATCCCCATCCCCACCCACACCCCCGCATACACACCCGCACCCCCATTCCCATACCCCCACACATCCTCACACCCCACACATCCTCACACCCCACACACCGCCACACACACTCCCACCCCCACACCCACAACACCACACATCCACATCCACACGCACACCCACCCTCATCCCCACACACCCACAACCACACACCCACGCACACCCTCACACCCCCATCCTCACACCTCCATCCCCACAACGCCACACCGCCACACTCCCACACACCCACACCTGCACCCCCTATACCCACACCCCCGCAGCCTCTCACCCCCGCAGCCTCTCACCCCACACACACCCCCACACCTGCACCCCCACCCACATCCACTCCCCACCCCCGCATCCCGTACCCCCCCACAGCCCCCCACACCCCCACACCCACAACCCCACACCCCCACACCACCACACATCCACCCCCCCAAATCCCCACATCCGCACCTGCTCCACCATACCCACACGCCCGCACAATCCCACACACCCACACCCACGCACAACCCCACACACGCACGCACAACCACACACCCCCACCCCCCCCACACACACCCCCACCCTCACAGCCCCATCCCCACACTGCCACACACCTACACCTGCACCCCATACCCACACCCCCACCCCCACGCACCCTCACACCCACACCCTCACACCCACACCCACACCTGCACCCCCATACCCACACCCCCGCACCCCCGCACATCCACACACACGCACACACCCACCCCACACACATCCACCCCACACACACCCACCCCACACACCCCCACCTCACACACCCACACACACCCGCACCTGCACCCCCATAACCACACCCCCACACAACCCCACACGCCCACAAACCCACACACTCTCATCCCCACACACCCCTACCCTATACCCACACCTCCACGCACACACACAGCCCCAAACCCCCACACCCAAACCCATACACACACACACACAAACACAATCACCCACACACACCGACACCCACGCCCACACCCATACCCCCACACACCCACGCACACCCCCCCGCAGACCCACACCCGCACCAACATACCCACAACCCCACACACACACACCCACACACCCCCACCCACACACCCACACACCCCACCCACAACCCCACACACACACACCCACACCACCACACATCCACCCCCCCACACCCACACCCACACCCACACCCACACACACACCCAAATCCCCACACCCGCACCCGCTCCCCCATACCCACACCCCCACACAACCCCACACACCCACACCCCCGCACAACCACACACACACCCCCGCACCCCTACACCCACACCCCCACAACCCCATACCTCCACACCCCCACACATCCACCCCCCCCACCCACACACACCCAAATCCCCACACCCGCACCCGCTCCCCCATACCCACGCCCCCACACAACCCCACACACCCACACCCACGCACAACCATACACACCCCCCCCACCCCCACTCACACCCACACCCACATCGACTCCCCCACACAACCCACACCCTCACGCTCACACCTCCATACAACCCACACACCCCCACACAACCCACACCCCCACGCCCCCACATCCACCGCCCCAAACCCCCATCACACCTCGACACACACACACACTGACACCCACACCTGCCCCCCTCATACCTACACTACCACACAACCTCAGACATCCCCACGCACCCGCACACCCCCATACCCACAATCCCACCTACAACCCCACACACACCCACCCCCACACACACAACCACACCCCCACTCACCCCCACACACACCCACCCCCACACACCCACACACCCACACCCCACACACCCACACACCCACACTCACACCCTCTCACCTCCACACACCCACAGCCCCAAACCGCCACACCCCCATCCCCTCACCCACACCCACACACCCCACCCCCCCACACGCACACGCCCCCGCACACGCCCCCCGCCCACCCCCACACCCCCACACTGATACCCACACACATTCACACCCACACCCCAACACAGCCACCCACACACCCCCACACCTACAGCTCTAAACCCCCCCACACACCCACACACCCCCAGCCCCACCCCCACACCTCCCCACACTCACAGCCGAGCACCCACGCACCCACAACCGCACACCCGCATACCCACACCCCACACCCCACACCCACACACACCCACACCTGCACCCCCATACAACCCCACACAGCCCCATACAACTCCACACAACCCCCCACACACCTACACAAACACGCCCGCATACCCACACCCCCCCACTCCCCCACACACACCGACACCCACAACCACACACCCCCACACACCCATTCACCCACCCACACATCCCCTCACCCACAATCACACCCTCACCCCCACACCCTCACCCCCACCTTCACAGAGTGAAGCTCCCTCTACACTGTCCCCCCAGTTACAGAGTGAAGCTCCCTCTACACTGTCCCCCCAGCTACAGAGTGAAGCTCTCTCTACACTGTCTCCCAGTAACAGCGTGAAGCTCCCTCTACACTGTCCCTCCAGGAACACAGTGAAGCTCCCTCTACACTGTCCCCCCAGTAACCGCATGAAGCTCCCTCTACACTGTCTCCCAGTAACAGAGTGAAGCTACCTCTACACTGTCCCCTGGTTAGGAGCGTGAAGCTCCCACTACACTGTTCTCCCAGCAACAGAGTGAAGCTCCCTCTACACTGTTCTCCCAGTAACAGAGTGAAGCTCCCTCTACACTGTTCCCCCAGCAACAGAGTGAAGCTCCCTCTACACTGTTCCCCCAGTAACAGAGTGAAGCTCCCTCTACACTGTTCTCCCAGTAACAGAGTGAAGCTCCCTCTACACTGTTCTCCCAGTAACAGACTGAAGCTCCCTCTACACTGTTCTCCCAGTAACAGCGTGAAGCTCCCTCCAAACTGTCCCTCCAGGAACACAGTGAAGCTCCCTCTACACTGTCTCCCAGTAACAGCGTGAAGCTCCCTCTACACTGTCTCTCAGTAACAGAGTGAAGCTCCCTCTACACTGTCCCCCGGGTAGGAGCGTAAAGCTTCCTCTACACTGTCTCCCAGTAACAGAGTGAAGTTCCCTCTATACTGTCCCCACCGTAACAGAGTGAAGCTCTCTCTACACTGTCCCCCAGTAACAGCGTGAAGCTCCCTCTACACTGTCCCCCCAGTAAGAGTGAGGATCCCTCTACACTGTCCCCCCAGTAACAGAGTAAAGCTCCCTCTACACTATCCACCATCAAACACTCCCAAGACATGGACAGCACGGGGTTAGATACAGAGTAAAGCTCAGATTGCTCTCGACTGCATGTTACACTGGGGGCTGTTGGTTGAACATGGTTCTGTACCATGTGGTTCAAGAGGTTCCAGGCATTCCGAGAACACACCCAGTGTCCAATTCCAAACCCCAATCCCCAATCCCAATCCTCTACCCGCAATTCCAATCCCAATCCCAGTCCTAATCCTCAAACCCAAACCTAATCCCTAAAACCTAATCACACTGCTCAATCCCCAGCGCCCAGACCCCAGTTCCAAGTTCCCAGTGCCCAGTGCTCCCACCCCGGGCCCAGTGCCCAGTGCTCTCTCCCCAGTGCCCAATGCTCTCTCCCCAGTGCCCAATGCTCTCTCCCCAGTACTCAGTGCCCAGTGCTCCCCACCCCGGGCCCAGTGCCCAGTGCTCTCTCCCCAGGACTCAGTGCCCAGTACTCCCCACCCAGTGCCCAGTTCCAGGCTGCAGGAATAGTGATCAGGAACAGTGTCTCACCTTATGATGGTTTTCACCGTGGCTGTGAGTGGTGGCTTTGCTCAGAGATTTAAATCAGAGCAACCGGGGGAGGGGGTCAGTGTGCCAACTGTCACATGATGCTGATGGTGGCTGTCTATTGACCAACGGTCTGATCTGATTGGTCAATCTTAGGTAATAGTCATTGATGCAATCCCCTCCGAAAGAAAGAAGGGGGGAAATGTGCAACATGTGAATGGCTGTTAGACAGGATGGGAAAGCAGGAATGTTCCGTGGGAGAGGGGTGGGGTGTGTTGTGGGAGAGGCAGAGACGGAGAGGGAGAGAGAGGGAGGGAGAGGGAAGAGAAAGAGAGGGAGATAGGGAGGGGCACCTGCTGGTTTAGCCTGAGGGGGAAGTCAGGTTGGGGGGAGAGATTGTGAAGGGGGTCCTTTGTGGTAACGTCAGCCATTGCAGGAATTGAAGCCTCACTGTTGGCGTTACAGAGCAGCTGGGGAATGGTCAGGTCAGCAAGAAGGTCAATGACCTTCCTCAATAACCACCAAATAACTGGGCAAAGACCAAGTTAATGAGATCCTCTCCTTTCTCCAGCTCTTTTTATCTGGGCTGGAGATTGCTGTCAATTAGCATGGTGCGTACTGTTTAATCACACCAGGACGTGGGTGTCACTGGCTGGTTATTGCCCATCCCCAATTACCTAGAGGGCAGTTAAGAGTCACCTGCTTTACTGTGGGTCTGGAGTCACATGTAGGCCAGACCAGGTAAGGATGGCAGATTCCCTTCCCTGAGGGATACAGTGATCTTTTACATCAATCTGCAGGGGTCACCTCGAGAGTAGCCTCTCATTGAAGCCACGTCCCCAGCGCATTAACCCAGGGCTCTGTATTACCAGTGACAGTATAATGGTGTCCCACTCTGTCTCCATACATCACCACTGACTGAAGTGACCAAGGGCAGACCCTCACTGGGCAATATTTGGGAAATAACCACAACTGTGTGAAGAGATCACCAAAAGTATGCCTTTGAGCAGGTGCGTCTGTTCTCCCGTGTTCAATAATGACGTTCTTTCCCATTCCATTTTCCACTGAGTTTTATCTTCCATATTTTATATTTTATACAGTAATGATCTGAGCGGTATATTGAGCTCTGATCTTGTCTGCGATTGGGGATAGGCAAGAAATATTGGCCAGGGATCCCTACAGTTGTCAGGAATTCAATAAAGTGTTAAAGTTGCTGGAATGCAAGCGAGGGTTTTAGATATTTTACAAATCCCTACAGGGTGGAGGCATGTCATTCGGCCTATCTAGTCCATACCAACTCTCTGAGCAGCACCCCACACTATCCCTGTAACCCTGCATTCCCCATGGCTAACCCACCCAGCCTGCACATCCCTGAACATGACGGGCAATCTAGCATGGCCAATCCACCCAAACCTGAACAGTTTTTGGATTGTGGGGGGAAACTGGAGCAAACCCACACAGACATGAGCAGAGAGTCGCCTGAGGGTGGGGCTGACCCCCAGTCCTTTGTGCTGTGAGGCACCGATGCTAAGCTTGGAGCCAAAGTACCTGCCGAAGTTTCACTTTGATGTCTCAGACACTTTTAAAGAACATAGTACAGCGCAGTACAGGCCCTTCGGCCCTCAATGTTGTGCCGGCCTTTTATCCTCCTTTAAGATTGGGCTAACCTACATACTCTTCATTGTACTATCATCCATGTGCCTAACCAAGAGTTGTTTAAAATGTCCCTAATGTCTCTGACTCTACTCCCACTGCTGGCAGTGCATTCCACATACCCACCAGTCCCTGTGTGAAGGACCTACCACCAACATCTCCCCAAAACCTTCCTCCAATCACCTTAAAGCTAAGCCTCTTCACGATGGCCATGAGCACCCTGGGAAAATGTATCTAGCTATCTCCTCTATCTCTGCCTCTCATCATCTTGCACACCTCTATCAAGGCCCCTCACATCCTTCTTCAATCCAATGACGAAAGCCCTCGCTCCCTCAACTTTTCCCCATAAGACACACCCTCCAGTCCAGGCAGCATCCTGGTAAACCTCCTCTGCACCCTCTCTAAAGCTTCCAAAAGATTGGTGGAGTAGCAGAAAGCATAGGAGACTTTCAGAGAATACAGGAGGATATAGATAGACTTCGGGTAAAAAATGAGGTCTGCAGATGCTGGAGATCAGAGCTGAAAATGTGTTGCTGGTTAAAGCACAGCAGGTTAGGCAGCATCCAAGGAACATGAAATTCGCGTTTCCCAGGGTGAATCGCGTTTCAATTCAGGAATGATGAAGGGCTTATGCCCGAAACGTCGAATTTCCTGTTCCTTGGATGCTGCCTAACCTGCTGTGCTTTAACCAGCAACACATTTTCAGATATAGATAGACTGGAGAGTTGGGCAGAGAAGTGGCAGATGGAGTTTGATCCAGGCAAATGTGAGGTGATGTATTTTGGGAAGTCTAATTCTAGAGCAAACTATACAGTAAATGGAAGAGCCTTGGGAAAAGTTGATGAGCAGAGAGACCTGGGAGTGCAAGTCCATTGTACCCTGAAGGTTGCTGCACAGTTGGATAGAGTGGTCAAGAAGGCATATAGTATGCTTGCCTTCATTGGACGGGGTATTGAGTATAAGAGCTGGCAGGTCATGTTAAAATTGTACAAGACATTGGTTCGGCCGCAGTTAGAATACTGTGTACAGTTCTGGTCACTACATTACCAAAAGGATGTGGACGCTTTGGAGAGGGTGTAGAGAAGGTTTACGAGAATGTTGCCTGGTAGGGAAGGTGCTAGTTGTGAAGAGAGGTTGAGTAGGTTAGGATTGTTTTCATTAGAAAAGAGATTGAGGGGGGATCTGATTGAGGTTTACAAAATCATGAAGGGTATAGACAGGGTGGATAGAGACCAGCTTTTTCCCAGGGTGAAGGATTCAATCACGCTTTCAAGGTGAAGAGGTGAAAAGTTTAAGGGGGATACACGCGGTAAGTACCTCACACAGAGGGTGGTGGGTGTCTGGAACACGTTGCCAGCAGCGGTGGTAGAGGCAGGCATGGGGAGATTCATTTAAGATGCGTCAGGACAGATGCCTGAGTCGGTGGGGAGCAGAGGGATACAGATGCTTAGGAATTGACTGACAGGTTTAGACAGGGGACTTGGATCAGCTCAGGCTTGGCGGGCCGAAGGGCTAGCTCCTGGGCTGTACATTTTCTTTGTTCTTTGTTCTATCCTTCCTATAATGAGGCAACCAGAACTGAACACAATATTGCAAGTGTGATCTAACCAGGGTTCCTTAGAGCTGCAGCTCTTAAACTCACTCCCCCTGCTAATGAAAGTCAACACACCATACACCTTCTTAACAACTTGGATGGTAACTTTGAGGGATCTATGGACATGGACGCCAAGATCCCTCTGTTTCTCCACACTGCCAAGAATCCTGCCTCTAACCCTCCAATCTGCATTCAATTTTGAATCACTTCACCCTTTTCCAGGTTGAACTCCATCTGCGACTTCTCAGCCCAGCTCTGTATCCTGTCTATGTCACGCTGCAGCCTACAACAGCCCTCCACACTATCCACCAGTTTCCCAACCTTCATGTCATCGACAAACCTACTAACCCACCCTTCCACTTCCTCATCCAAGTCATTTATAAAATCACAAAGAACAGAGGTCCCAGAACCGATCCCTGTGGAACACCACTGGTCACCGAGCTCCAGGCAGAATACTTTCCATCTACCACCACCCTCTGTCTTCTATGGGCCAGCCAATTCTGTATCCAGACAGCCGGGTTTCCTTGTATCCCAAGCCTCCTTACTTTGTGAATGAGCCTACCATGGGGAACCTTATCAAACACCTTGCTAAAATCCACGTACACCATATCCACTGCTCTACCTTCAACAGTGTGTTTTGTCACATCCTCAAAGAATTCAGTAAGGTTTGTGAGGCATGACCTGCCCTTCACAGAGCCATGCTGACTATCTCTAATCAAACAATGGTTTTCCAAGTAATCATAAATCTTGTCTCAGAATCCTCTCCAATACTTTCCCCACCATAGACTTAAGTCTGACTGGTCTGTAATTCCCAGGATTATCCCTATTCCCTTTCTTGAACAGGGGAATAATATTTGCCACCCTCCAATCATCTGGCACTACCTAAGTGGACAGTGAGGATGCAAGATCATCGCCAAAGGCGCAGCAATCTCTTCCCTCACTTACTGTAGAAACCTTGGGTATATCCCGTCTGGTCCAGTGGATTTATCTCTCCTTACGTTTTTCAAAATGTTCAGCGCATCCTCCTTCTTAACATTAACCTGTTCTAGCAAGGTCGTCTGTTTCATGCTGTCATCAGAAACATTAAGGTCCTTCTCAGTAGTGAATACTGAAGCAAAGTTTTCATTCAGGACCTCCCCTACTTCCTCCAACCCAGGCACAAGTTCCCTCCACTATCCCTGATGGGCCCTATCCTCACTCTAGCCATTCTCTTGTTCCTCACATTAGTGAAGGACACCTTTCGGTTTTCCTTAATCCTAACCGCTAAAGCTTCTCAGTCTCTTCTTCAGTTCCTTCCTGATTACCTTGTAACCCTTCCTGACTACCTTGTAACCCTGTCTGATCCTGGCCTCCTCAACCTTAAGTAAGCTTCCTTCTTCCTCTTGACTAGATGTTCCACATCCCTTGTCACCCAAGGTTCCTTCACCCAACAATCCCTTCCCTGCCTCAGTGGAACAAACTTGTCCAGCACTTTGTAGCAAGTGCTCCCCAAACAACCTCCCAATTTCTGTTGTGTATTTCCCTGAGAATATTTGTTCCCAATTTATGCTCCACAGTTCCTGCCTAGTAGTATTGCAATTCCCCCTCCCCCAATTAAATATTTTCCCATACCGTCTACTCTTATCCCTCTCCATGAGTATAGTAAAGGTCAGGGGGTTGTGGTCACTATCACCGAAATGCTCTCTCACTGAGAGATCTGACACCTGGCCTAGTTTGTTGCTAAGCACCGAATCCAATCTGGCCTCCCCTCTAGTCGGCCTGTCTACAGATTGCACCAGGAATCGTTCCTGACAAAAACTGCTCCATCCAAACTATTTGAACCTACTCCTGAGAGTTTGGAAGGTTAATTTTCAGGTGGCCTTTTAACAATAGTTCACAATGAAGCAATAGAGCTTAGTAATTAAAACTAAAGGAAAATATGGTGGATGCTGGAAATCAGAAACAGAAATTGCTGGAGAAACTCAGTAGGTCTGGCAGTCTCAGTGGAGAGAGAAGAGTTATGTTTCAAATCCAGGATCTTCCTCAGACATAGAAGGAGTTGGAAACGGGTTTTTTATGTTGATGACAGAAGGCGGGGGGGGGGGGGGGGGGGGGGGGTTAAATGGAACAGAGCAAAAGGCAGAGGCAGTGAAATGAGGGCCAAAGGAATGATTGAGGTGTTAAACGAGTGAAAAGGACCCAATGGGCCCACTCTGCAGAGAGCAAAGTCAACAAGATACAAACAAGGTATGGAAAGGAATGGTGGGGGAGGTAAGAAAAATGGGGGCAGACGTCATGCTCTGAAGCTGTGCAAATCCCTGACTGTTGTATCTCCGAGGTGGTGGGTGGGGTGTTCCTCAAAGTGACCCGATGTGTTATTGGAACATTGCAGCAGGTCCAGGGCAGAAATGTTCATGTGACAGCAAGATGGTTTACTGAGATGGAACGTGACTGGGAGCTGAGGGTCATTCCTGCAGACAGACAGACAGACAGAGGTGTGTTGCAAAGTACTCATTCAGTCTGTGGTGTAACAGAGAGCACGTTGTGAGCAGTTCATACAGTAGACTGATGGGAGACAGAAAGAAATACGAATGAAATACTGCTACCCCGAGAAGGTGTGTTTGGGAACTTGGACCGTGAGGAGAGAGAAGGTGAAAGAACAGGTTTTATACCTTCAGTAATGGCAGGGGAAGGTGGGGGAGTGAGGAAGTGTTAGGGATGATGGATGAGCAGGTGGGGGAGTCAGAGGGAATGATCCCTGTGGAATGCTGACAGTGAAGGGGAGGGGAAAGTAATGTTTGGTGATGGTATCCTGTTGGAGGTGGCAGAATTGGTGGAGGATGGTCCTGGGGCTGTGGAGACTTGTGGAGGTGGAATGTGAGGACAAGGGGTGGGCAGCACGGTGGCACAGTGGTTAGCACTGCTGCCTCACAGCGCCAGAGACACGGGTTCAATTCCTGCCTCAGGCGACTGACTGTGTGGAGTTTGCACGTTCTCCCCGTGTCTGCGTGGGTTTCCTCCGGGTGCTCTGGTTTCCTCCCACAGTCCAAAGATGTGTGGGTCAGGTGAATTGGCCATACTAAATTGCCCGTAGTGTTAGGTAAGGGGTAAAATGTAGGGGTATGGGTGGGTTGCGCTTTGGCGGGTCGGTGTGGACTTGTTGGGCCGAAGGGCCTGTTTCCACACTGTAAGTAATCTAATCTAATCTAATCTTTCATAGATCTAGGACGGAGGTGAAGGGCTGAGGGTGGTGGTGTGGAGTGGGGTCAGAGCAGGAAGCAGCACCAAGAACAGCCTCAATGTACAGAGAGTGAGCTGTGGCTGAGGGCCTGGAGTAGGACTGGAACAGGGAATGTTCCACATCATCCACAAAGAGACTGGGATAACTGGGAAAACTGCGTGGATCCCCATGGCCACAGCTTTCACTCAGACAGTGGGAGGAGCTAAAGGAGATGTTGTTAAAAGTGTGGAGGAGCTGGGCCAGGCCGGGGGTGCGGCTGGAAGTAGATGCTGCAGGTGTTTGATCCTGGACAAAGTAGAGAGCTCTCTGACCACCTTAATGGGAATGTAAAGAGATTGCACATCCATAGGGAACAAGGACCAGAACTTTGGGAATTGTGGAAATGCTGTGGAGCATCTGAAGAATCAGGAATGTAAATGGGAAGAGAGTGACTGATGGAGCAGGCAGAAAGCAGAGTGAAGAGATCAGCTCAGAGAGACAGGAACAGGCTGAAGAGATGGGTCTTCCCAAACACTCCTGTTTGTAGGTGTTTGGAAGGGGGTCCAGGTGGCCTGTGTGGGCTTACGGGATAATGAAGTGGGAAGCTGTGGAGAGATCTCCAGAGGGAATGAAAGTGTAGGTGGGGGTGGGGCGGGGGGGTGGGGAGGGGGGGTTAGTAAGTTTGCAAAGTTGTAGATGATACAAAGATCGGTGAAGTTGTGGATAGTATAGAAGGTTGTTGAAGGATACAGCAGGATATAGATTAGTTACAGATATAAGCAGAAGAACGGCAGATGGAGTTTAATCCTGGTAAGTGTGAGGTGCTGCACTTTGGGAGATCAAATGTAAAGGAAAAGTATACAGTTAATGGCTGGACCCTGAACAGCATTGATGTACAGAGGGATCTTGGGGTTCAACTCCATAGCTCCTTGAGAGTGGCCACACAAGTAGATAGGGTGGTCAAGAAGGCGTATGGCATACTTGTCTTTATTGGTCAGGGCACTGAGCACAAGAATCAGGATGTCATGTTACAGCTTTTCTAAGACTTTGGTTAGGCCTTGTTTAGGGTACTGCATTCAATTCTGGTTTCCCAATTGCAGGAAGGATGTGGAGGCTTTGGAGAGGGTACAGAAGTGGTTTATCAGGGTGCTGCCTGGATTAGAGGGTGTGAGCTAGAAGGAGGGACTAGAAACATCCAGGTTGTTTTCTCTGCAGCAGCAGAGGCTGAGGGGAGACTTGACAGAAGTCGATAAAATAATGAGATGAACAGTCAGGGCTTCTTTCTCAGAGTTGAAGTGTTTAATTCTCGGCAGCATGTATGTATGTTGAAAGGGGACAAGTTCAAAGGAGATATGAGGGGCAGGTTTTTTACACAGGGAGTGCTAGGAGCGTGGAACGCACTGCCAGGGGGTGGTGGAGGCAGATACGATTGGGGCATCTAAGGGACTTTTAGATGAGCATGTGAATATACAAGGAATGCAGGGATATGGACCAAATGCAGGCAGAAGGGATTAGTTTAACCTGGCATCATGTTCAGCACAACATTGTGGGCTGAATGGCCTGTTGCTGTGCTGTATTCATTCCCGGGATGAGGGTGTCTCTGGCTAGGCTAGTATTGTGGGCTGAATGGCCTGTTGCTGTGCTGCATTCATTCCCGGGATGAGGGTGTCTCTGGCTAGGCTAGTATTGTGGGCTGAATGGCCTGTTGCTGTACTGCATTCATTCCCGGGGTAAGGGTATCTCTGGCTAGGCCAGCATTGTGGGCTGAATGGCCTGTTCCTTTGCTGTATTCAAAGCCACCTCTGAGGAAGGCCCTGGTCTTGTGGACCTGATCCATCCCAATGAACAACACTTCATTCAGGAGAGGGATCAGATCTGATGATGTCAGCAAATCTCCTTTTGGGAAGGTAACCTGCTGTCCTTACCAGGGCCTGGCCTCCAGGTAACTCCAAACCCACAGCAACCTGCCCCCTGTCACAGATCAGGGAGAGTTATCGAGGGACAATAAATGCTGTCTTTGTAGCTGAGGTGAGGAATCCACACGAGAAAAACCCCACAGTTGTTCATTACACAACTCTGGGAGGTGACCCAGTGAGACCGTTAAACCACCAACTCCTTTCCCAATTCACTGTTGGCTCAGGGAGAAACTCAGGGCCAAAGCAGAAGTTTCTAAACGTCTGACGGTTGTGACTCAATGGAAGCTCCTTACACACATCTCACAAACCCGTGGGGAACTAATTCCACTGAGACTGGTATCCCATCTCCAGGTCCCCCTTTATTTTCACAGGGAGAGTCCTTCACACTGATCCAACTCCCTCAGAGCCCTCTCCCAGAGTGAACGGATCCCCTGAGCCACCTGTTTACTGTTTCTGCTTTTTTTTTAAAAATGTCCCCAGCTCCCATGGTGTGTGTGTGTGTGTGTGTGTGTAGGAGTATCTGTGTGTGTGTGTGAGAGAGAGTGTAGGAGTATCTGTGTGTGTGTGTGCGAGTGTAGGAGTATCTGTGTGTGTGTGTGTGTGTGTAGGAGTGTGTGTGTGTGAGAGAGAGTGTGTAGGAGTATCTGTGTGTGTGTAGGAGTGTGTGTGTGTGTGTGTGTGAGAGAGAGTGTAGGAGTATGTGTGTGTGTGAGAGAGAGTGTAGGAGTATCTGTGTCTGTGTGAGTGCAGGAGTATCTGTGTGTGTGTGTGTGTGTGCGCGAGTGTAGGAGTATCTGTGTGTGTGTGTGTGTGTAGGAGTGTGTGTGTGTGTATGTGTGTGTGTGTAGGAGTGTGTGTGTAGGGGTGTGTGTGTAGGAGTGTGTGTGTGTGTGTGTGTGTGTGCAGGTGTGAGACACAGTGAAGAGCAACAAGCCTGTCAATCTTTATTGATACTCCCCTACTACACAGAAAGGAAACACCCGAGTGGCCAGTGACAAGCAATGTCCTTCACATTAAAGGGCAATGCTGTGTGATCAAACAGTGAAGGGGAGGGGTGGGACTAAATCAAAATAGAGCTGGAGGGGGAAATAATGCACTCCACTCCCTGCAGCACCCACCTCTCCCTGAACATCTCCAGGGTGTCGGTGGACACTGCGTGCTCCTTCTCCAAGGACACCCGGGCTCTAACGTAATCGCAGAAGAGGAGCAGGCAGTCGGCCCTAACGACCCCCTCCACGGCCCGCTGCCTGGACCTGTTTATGGCCAGTTTGGCCAGGCCCAGGAGCAGACCCACGAGGAGGTCTTCAGACCTGCCCTCCCTCCTCCGCACCAGGTGCCCGAAGATCAGGAGCGTGGGACTGAAGTGCAACCAAAAACAGAGGAGGAGGTTTTTCAGAAAATCAAAAATGGAGTGCAAACGCCCACACCCAATATACACATGGTCCACGGACTCCACAGCAACACAGAACAAGCAATTGGGCTGGGAGTCCGTGAACCACCACAATCTGCGGTTGCAGGGGACTGCTGCATGCAGCACCCTCCACCCCAGATCCCCGAGAGAAAGGGGGAGGACTCCAGCGTAGAGAGCCCTCCACTGGGGATCCCCACCGCCCGATGGCAAATGGTGGATGAGGGAGAAGAGGTGGACGGTGTGCAGTAGCAGTCTATACAGGGCCCGCCTTTTTACGTCCGTAAAAGGGACAAAATTAAAATTCTGGAGGCGGCTCAGGGTGTGGGGCACAGGCTCCTGCGGGAAGTATTGGACCTTGGGGCCAAATGTGAAATTCCGTCCAGGCAGGGGGTGAGCGTGGACGGGATCCCACCGCACACCTGAGCGTCCTCCAACTGGTGCACTACGTCGGGTCCGAGCACCGCTGTTTTAAGGCGTCGGATGGCGGTGGCCACGTACCGGACGTCTACTGCTGCACTGCTCACTGTGTCCTGCGGCAGTGTCCAGCCCAGGCCCCCGGCACCCAGCACATCCCCGACCCTGGTCACCCTCACCGCCACGGCCCTCCCCTCCGACAGCCACTCGAACCCGCGAGCACAGAGGTGTGGATTCCTGAGCAACGGCTCCCTGACGACAGCTGCTACTCCTGCCGAGGGTAGGCGCAACGCGATTCGACCATGTTCCAGACAGTGATCAGGTCCTGGTAAAAGACAGGCAGCGTCTTGAGGGCGACCTCCAAACCGTCACGGTCGGCGACCAGGAGCTGCATGTCGCCAGGGCGCACCACCTAGGAGGAGGCTCGACATAAAGGTATCGCTGCAAGGTCTGAAGGCGGAATGTCACGACCTGGGTGCGGACGCACACCAGTGACTGACCGCCCTCCTCAATAGGGCGCAGTGACCCAGTGCTGTCCCAGAAGTAGGAACCAACGTTCTCTGGATGTCAGTGACAAAGCCAGGAGGAGGGACCAAAGGGACCAGCCAGTACCACAGCATGGCAGCCACCAGCTGCTTCAGTTTATATTCTCTTTACCCCCACAATGCTGCCGAACTGCGGTAGGCCTTATATTTTCCCCAGGAACCATGCTGTGTGTGTGCAGGTGTGAGACACAACAAGTGTACAAATCTTTGTTCAGTTTCCACCAGCAGCAGCAGCCCCAGGTTTGGGCTGGGCCCAGGCAGCAGCAGCGGCCCCAGGTTTGGGCTAGGCCCAGGCAGCAGCAGTGGCCCCAGGTTTGGGCTAGGCCCAGGCAGCAGCAGCGGCCCCAGGTTTGGGCTAGGCCCAGGCAGCAGCAGCGGCCCCAGGTTTGGGCTAGGCCCAGACAGCAGCAGCGGCCCCAGGTTTGGGCTAGGCCCAGGCAGCAGCAGCAGCCCCAGGTTTGGACTAGGCCCAGGCAGCAGCAGCGGCCCCAGGTTTGGGCTAGGCCCAGGCAGCAGCAGCGGCCCCAGGTTTGGACTAGGCCCAGGCAGCAGCAGCGGCCCCAGGTTTGGTCTAGGCCCAGGCAGCAGCAGCGGCCCCAGATTTGGGCTAGGCCCAGGCAGCAGCAGCGGCCCCAGGTTTGGGCTAGGCCCAGGCAGCCGCAGCGGCCCCAGGTTTGGGCTGGGCCCAGGCAGCAGCAGCAGCCCCAGGTTTGGGCTAGGCCCAGGCAGCAGCAGTGGCCCCAGATATGGTCTGTGTGGGATATGGTAAATTAATGTTACTTCTGCAATTCTGCAATTATAATTAATTATATAAAAATAAATGAACTCACATCAGTGTGTAATTGCTTCATCCAGGAGCTGAGTCAACAAGAATTGAAACTATGTGGAGGAAATGCATAATTGTTTTTTTGTATTAGCTAAAAATGTATGCAAGAAAGAAACGGGACTGCAAAACAATGGTAGAAATACAGGCACTAGATAAAATGCTGTGAAGAGAGGCAGTTAAGTTAGAACCGCCTGTACAAACAATAGGTATGAACATCTGTTTCCCACTTTTACAGAAACACAGGAACAAACCCCAATTGAAAGGGCTGAGTGATAAGATGCTGAGAGGGGCGGCACGGATGGAAGGAGTAGATAATGGTAAGGCAAGGATGGGATGAGGTCAAACGGCCTTGTGAGGCCAGGAATAAGCATTTTGACACAGACAAGGCCGGATAAGAATGTAGGAACCGAATTATATAAATATTGAGTATTTGTTGAATTCAGTGTGTTTTGTCCCTGCCCTGTGGACATCACACCCACTTGCAAGTGGGAAATAAATGACACTACTGATTCAGATCTTGTCTCGGACTGAAATTATTGCAGTGAGTGAGCTTTGTTTCTCACAATTGGTGTCCAACGTGGTACTGTCCGGGATGTTCTTCCATCGCCGGGGGGAGTGGCTGGCCCTGGACACTGGGAAGACGTGTCCCATTCCCAAGTGAGAAACGGTCTCGTGTCCCGGTTTGGTCCGTTCCCTTGGGCAACTGGTACGAATCCCACAAGAGAGACATCTGAATCAGACAGTGACATGCAATCGATAGAAAATACGGCAAAAAGGGGCCAGGCAACTCTGTGCACAGACCAAGGTAAGAAAACTGACTTTTAAGTATTGCCTTGGTGGTCGGGATTGAGTTTTAGTCATTAATAAGTGGCTAACGAAGGAACTCAATATGGGTTGTGCCGTGGGTAAGGAAAAAGCCTCCGGGAAAACAGACGAAGGACAAAGCAATGGAAATGGAGGCGGAGTCCCTTACAACATACCTCCTAAAGTCCGTTGGGCAGGATGTTGTGGAATTGGAAAAATAATACTTGTACAAGGGAAAAAGATGATTAAATATTGTTGCTTTGTATGGACTAAGGAATCCATTCTTCATCCCGCCGTCTTCTGGCCAAAGTACAGGTCGGCCGGAGACTGGGTTTGTAAATATCTGAATTTATATGTCAATGTGTGAGAGAGAGAGAATGAAAAGAGCTGTACAGCTGGTAGAAAGTTTAACCCTTTGTGATTTGGTTTGAATGCACGTTTGTTTGTTGGTGATTGAATGTTTTCGTTTTATTCCCTGGGGCTTGAGTTCCAGGACTGTTTTTGAATCTGATTTTTATTATGGAAACTTAACATGATTTCTTTTAAGGTTAAGGATTCTATAGAGATTATGGAAATAAAAATGATAACTCCTGTTCTTTTTACAGGTCATGACTGCCTTACTATCAGTTTCTAACTAATCTCTTATCTTTACATAAAAGCGATTTATGGAGGACAGTTGAAGTTTCAGTTCAACATTAGATTGTAGTAAAAACAAACTCCTATGGTTAATATCTGTGACCTTGGATTCGGCCATCGTTCATGCATTAGAAGTTTTTTCTAACTTGAATAGACAAATTCTTTCCAGGCAGCTCTGATTATTTCACGACCTATAGTATTGTAATTGAGCAATGATTGGTCAGGACTACTTAAAACTAATTTTGGATTTAAATTAAGGGACTAAAACTGGGTGATTACAGTGGATTTCAAAATTGGGAACTGTATGCATTTTACATTTTAAATATTAAATACTGAATAAATGAACGTAAATATATAAATATATTTACAAGTTTGGAACAGGCTTTAAAGTTAGTCAAGCATGAATTGATGAATTGGTGTTTGAAGTTATGGGGAGCTAGAAATATTGCAATATTTCTTTAAGAAAGAAAAAAGGGGAAGAATGTAATGACTTATCCCCTTCGGGAGGTACCAATAGGGGACAAAGAGATTGGGTTTGTAAGTGCCCCCCTCACCAGTGGGGAGGTCAGAACATTTAAAAAGGAAATGAAGGTCTTGCCTGAGGATCCGGTAGGATTGTCTGAACAAATTGATCAATTTTTGGGGCCCAGTCTGTATACGTGGGCTGAGTTAATGTCTATTTTGAATATACTATTTACTGGGGAGGAAAGGGGACTTATACAGGGAGCAGCCATTAAAATATGGGACAGGGAACACCCGATTGGAGATGGGGATGCTGGACAGGGAGAGACGAAGTTTCCCCTCAGAGACCCCCAGTGGGAAAATCAAAACCTGGAGCATAGAGCAGAAATGAGGGAATTGAAAGACCTGATTCTAAAAGGAATAAGAGAGGCAGTTCCGAAGTCACAGAATCTGACTAAAGCCTTTGAAGTTAGACAGGAGAAAGATGAGACTCCCCCAGCTTTCTTGTAAAGATTAAGAGACTCAATGCGGAAATATTCTGGAATGAACCCTGAGGACCCAGTGGCACAGGGTCTTTTGAAAGTACATTTTGTGACAAAGGCATGGCCAGACATACAGAGAAAGATACAGAAGATAGAAGGGTGGAGTGAAAAACCATTAGATGAATTGTTAAGAGAGGCACAAAGTGTTTGTAAAGAGAGGATGAGAGACAAAAACAGAAGGTGAAAATGATGGTAGCTGCGGTTGATGAGGTAGTCTAGAAAAGAATGAGCGGCGGGTGGCAGCATGTAGGGCAGAGAGGAAAGGGGAGAGGGAGAGGACAAGGGGGAGCATTTGATAGAGGGTTTGAGTGACAGGGGCAGAGATGGAAGTCTCCACGGGAAGGATGCTATTATTGTGGAAAGATAGGGCATTTTAGGTGGGAGTGTCCTGATCTACAAAGGGAAGAAAGAGCAATTCCGCTTATGAATTTTGATAATGAATAGGGGTGGCAGGGGTTCCTGCCTTCGGGGACCCACCAGGAACCCTCGATAAACTTGAAGGTGGGACCCTATAGGGAAGAGATAGTCTTCCTAGTAGATACGGGGGTAGCACGGTCGTCGCTGAGTTTTAAACCAAAGAAAGTAGGAATGTCAACACGGTCAATTACTGTTTTCAGGGTAAAAGGGGAGGGATTTACAGTCCCAGTATTTGAACCTATGATGATAGAAGGTCCTAAGGACAGGGTCACAGGGGAATTGTTGTATATCCCCGATATAGGAAGTAACTTATTAGGGAGAGACTTAATTATCCTCTCAGGACTGGAGATTGGAATTCAGGAAAAAGAATTAGTTGTACAAATGGCAATGTTGACAGAGGATATGGAGAGAGAGATAGACCCTATTGTATGGGCTAGGGAAGGGAATCGTGGAGGACTACAGATCCCTCCCCTTGAAGTAAATTTAAAAAGGAAAGGGGACATTGTCTGTGAGCGACAATATCCCATTTCCATAGAAGGTAAACAAGGACTGCAGCCAGTAATTGAGGGACTGATTAGAGATTAAGTAAGATCCCCCATGACCACAAATGGTTTAGTGTGATAGATTTAAAGGATGCCTTCTGGGCTTGTCCCTTGGCGAAGGAAAGATTTAGGGGCGGCAAAAACAGCAGATGGGCATTGGATGTTACCTGATGGAAGGGAAATATTGAACAAAATGATGATGTGAGAGATTATGGCTGTCCTACACCAAGGCAGTCATTGGGGAGTACAAGCAATGTGTGATTTAGTTCTTAGGGAACATGGATGTAAAGGAATATATACAATTGCTAAACAAAGATGTGAGGGATGTATAATATGCAGAAAGGTAAATAAAAAAGTCTTGAGAAAACAGACCCCGGGAGGAAGGGACCCAGGATTGAGACCCTTCCAGAGTATACAAGTAGATTATACTGAACTACCCAGAGTAGGGAGACTAAAATATATGTTGGTCATAGTAGATCATTTATCCGGTTGGGTTGAGGCATACCCCCTAGCTACTGCTACTGCAAGTGGGGTGTCTAAAACAATATTGGAGCACATAATTCCCCGATATGGGCGAGTCAACTGTATAGATTCCGACCAAGGAACTCATTTTACCTCTAAAGTGTTACAGGGAGTAATGAAAGGGTTGGGAATTTCCTGGGAGTTCCACACTCCATGGCACCCGCCATCATCAGGAAGGGTTGAGAGAATGAACCAAACATTCAAACGACAGCTCTCTAAATTGATAATAGAAACCAGACTCCCTTGGACCAAATGTTTACCTAGAGCTCTTTTGCGAGTACGAACAGCCCCACGGAAAGATTTGGGTCTATCCCCCTATGAAATCTTATTTGGATTACCTTATCTGGGAACGAGTGGAGAATTGCCAATTCCCTTTAAGATTTGTTCTTAAAGAAGTATATACTGGGCTTGTCCTCCTCTTTGTCTTTCCTCAGGAAACAGGGTTTATTGGCACAGACTCCACCCCTAGAATTCACCGTTCATCCCATCCAGCCGGGAGGTTGGGTCTTAGTAAAATCATGGACAGAGACTAAATTGCAGCCGGACTGGGAAGGGCCGTACCAGGCTCTTTTGACCGAAACGGCAATAAGGACGGCGGGGAAAGGCTGGACCCACTACACTCGGATCAAAGGGTCAGTGGAATCTCCAGTTGAGGAAGAAGTCTGGACAGCCGAATCAACACAAGACCCGCTGAAACTCAGACTAAAGAGACTTTGAGTAACTGATTATACAGTGGCGACGCGAGCACGGGATTATTTCTGTAGGATTGTATATTAAGTCTTTTTGTGCTTCAGCATGATGTTTAAAGTACTGGGAATGCTTAGAGTTAGCCCTCTTAGTATTGGGATTTTATCAAATATCATTTTCATATGTATTATTAACGGTTCCTGAGTCTGATAATCTACAAGTAATAGACGCTGATGCATGCAGCTGAGTGAATTGTGGGGCTGGCCTTGGGGATGGTACTTGGTATAATGGTCTCGTCACAGTACACCGGACCCCCTTCCGACCAGCTCGCGATTGTCCCGATAAAAAGTGTAACCCAATATACCTGACAATAAAGAAAACCACATGGCACGAAGCAATTCTTGGTGGGGGGGCGGGCACCTATGAGATACAATTAAATGAAATGTTTGGGATAGAAATGAAAGCAAATGGGAAGGATTTCATGGGCTGTTGTTTTCGAATTAGTGTAGGACAGGGAAAACGGGCAGAATTACTGGATAATGAGATACAACCTTTCATCCTTCCCGCTGATCCTAAAGTAGTAAAAATTATAGAGGTAAAGGACTTGAAACAGACTATCGAAATAGAAACTGGGTACAGGGATGCAAATGCCTGGGTTGAATGGGTAAAGTATAATGTATAAAAAGTCTGAACAAAAGCAATTGCTATGCATGTGCCTCTGGTAGGCCAGTGGCCCAGGTGGTTCCCTTTCCGCTCGGGTGGAAGTGAGAGAGGAAGGGCATGAAATGTATGATAGCCCTGTATCAGGATGAGACTGCACGGAATGATAGGAATTGTACCTCCCTATCTCTGATGTTCCCTCCCTTGGAGAAGAAAGATGTACAAGTTCCCCCCACATTTTCCGCCGCAGTTGGAAATCACACGTCGTGTGTGTGTAGACGAGGCACAAGTCAGTCTAGAGATTTGGGGGAGCTGAGATTATGTACAGAGATTAAAAATGTTACCGACACGGAGAAAGGAGTGAACTACTCAGCACTAAAGGTTCCCTGAGCGGATCTGTGGTGGTACTGAGGAGGCAAAATATTGAGACCCAGCCTACCTCCAGATTGGAAAGGGATATGTGCAATTGTACAATTGGCAATTCCACTTACCCTGGCATTTGAGAAGGAAAAGATAGTAGGGAAACAGGGAAGGGGTAAGAGATCACTGTTAGACAGCTCTTTCGATGACAGGATTTATCTCGATTCGGTAGGAGTCCCTGGGGGGGTATCTGATGAGTTCAAGGCTCATAACCAGATTGCAGCAGGCTTTGAGTCAGCTCTCTTTTGGTGGGTAACAATTAATAAACATGTAGATTGGATAAATTACATTTTCTATAATCAGCAGTGATTTATAAATTATACAAGAGATGCGGTTAAAGGAATATCAGAACAGCTTGATGCGAGAAGTAGGATGGCATGGGAAAACAGAATGGCCCTTGTTATGATTTTAGCAGAAAAAGGGTGTGTGTGTGTGTGTGTGTGTGTGTGTGTGTGTGTGTGTGTGTGTGTGTGTGTGTGTGTGTGTGTGTGTGTGTGTGTGTGTGTGTGTGTGATGTTAGGAGGAAGCTGTTGTACCTTTATTCCTAATAACACTGCACCTGATGGTTCAATTACTCGGGCCTTAAGGGGAATGACTACCTTAGCAGAGGAACTGGCTGAGATTTCAGGAGTAGACACATCTCTCCCGGGATGGGCTTGAATCCCGGTTTGGAAGATGGAAGGGGGTGGTAGTTTCCATCCTTACTTCCCTGATAGTAGTAGTCGGGGTATTGGCGACCATTGGCTGTTGTATCATACCCTGTATACGAGAGCTCACCCAAAGCCTTGATGAAACAGATGCCCCTAAAAGGAAATCAGGCAGAAGAACTTTATCGATTAAATAATATGGGGATGAGTGAGACCAAGATGGATGAAATCTCCGGAATGATGCTTGGGAATTTCGGGGATGATGCTTAAAAGAAAATTGCAGAAGATAACAAATGGTAATTAAAGAAAAGGGGAAATCTGTGGGATATGGTAAATTAATGTTACTTCTGCAATTCTGCAATTATAATTAATTATATAAAAATAATTATAAAAAAATAAAAACTCACATCAGTGTGTAATTGTTTCATCCAGGAGCTGAGTCAACAAGAATGGAAACTATGTGGAGGAAATGCATAATTCTTTTTTGTATTAGCTAAAAATGTATGCAAGAAAGAAACGGGACTGCAAAACAATGGTAGATAATACAGGCACTAGATAAAATGCTGTGAAGAGAGGCAGTTAAGTTAGAACCGCCTGTACAAACAATAGGTATGAACATCTGTTTCCCACTTTTACAGAAACACAGGAACAAACCCCAATTGAAAGGGCTGAGTGATAAGATGCTGTGAGGGGAGCACAGATGGAGGGAGTAGATAATGTTAAGGCAAGGATGGGATGAGGTCAAACGGCCTTGTGAGGCCAGGAATAAGCATTTTGACAGACAAGGCCGGATAAGACAAGAGATAAACAGGATTAATGGGTACCGGTCTTAGGGAAGGGGAGGATGTAAACAGGGGGGAAAACAATGAAATTTTAAAAAATGTAGGAACCAAATTATATAAATATCGAGTATTTGTTGAATTCAGTGTGTTTTGTCCCTGCCTTGTGGACATCACACCCACTTGCAAGTGTGAAATAAAGGGCACTACTGATTCAGATCTTGTCTCGGACTTAAATTATTGAAGTGAGTGAGCTTTGTTTCTCACAGTCTAGGCCCAGGCAGCAGCAGCCCCAGGTTTGGGCTAGGCCCAGGCAGCAGCAGTGGGCCCAGGTTTGGGCTAGGCCCAGGCAGCAGCAGTGGGCCCAGGTTTGGGCTAGGCCCAGGCAGCAGCGGCCCCAGGTTTGGGCTAGGCCCAGGCAGCAGCGGCCCCAGGTTTGGTCTTGGCACAGGCAGCAGCAGCGGCCCCAGGTTTGGGCTAGGCCCAGGCAGCAGTGGCCCCAGGTTTGGGCTAGGCCCAGGCAGCAGCAGCCCCAGGTTTGGTCTAGGCCCAGGCAGCAGCGGCCCAAGGTTTGGGCTAGGCCCAGACTGCAGCAGCAGCCCCAGGTTTGGGCTAGGCCCAGGCAGCAGCAGTATTTCGTTGTGGGCAGTGTACAGCTCCTGGGCTGTACATTCTGTTCTTTGCTCTTGTTTGAAATTAGTCCCCAATATAAAGGAATACCAGTTAACAAACTGGCAAATAAATTCACCCAGTTCAGGAATGTGGTTCCTCCTCCCCGCAGCTGCTTCCCCACCGACTCACTGCCAACCCCACTGAGGGTCAGTGCTGTGGGAGTGGGCACTGTCAAAGTGTCAGTGCTGAGGGAGTGGGCATTGTTGGAGGGTCAGTGCTGAGGGAGTGGGCACTCTCAAACAGTCAGTGCTGAGGGAGTGGGCACTGTCGGAGGGTCAATGCTGAGGGAGTGCTGCACTGTCGGAGGGTAAGTGCTGAGGGAGTAGGCACTATTGGAGGGTCATGGCTGAGGGAGTCCTGTACTGTCGGAAGGGCAGTGCTGAGAGAGTGTCGCACTGTCGGAGGGTCAGTGCTGAGGGAGAATCGCACTGTCGGAGGGTCAGTGCTGAGGGAACGCCGCACTGTCGGAGGGTCAGTGCTGAGGGAGTGCTGCACTGTTGGAGGGTCAGTGCTATGGGAGTGGACACTGTTGGAGGGTAAGTGCTGAGGGAGTGAGCACTGTCGGAGGGTCAGTGCTGAGTGAGTGCTGCACTGTCGGAGGGTCAGTGCTATGGGAGTGGACACTGTTGGAGGGTAAGTGCTGAGGGAGTGCTGCACTGTTGGAGGGTCATTACTGAGGGAGTGGGCACTGTCGGAGGGTCAGTGCTGAGTGAGTGCTGCACTGTCGGAGGGTCAGTGCTGAGGGAGTGCCGCACTGTCGGAGGGTCAGTGCTGAGGGAGCGCCGCACTGTCGGAGGGTCAGTGCTGAGGGAGCGCCGCACTGTCGGAGGGTCAGTGCTGAGGGAGTGACGCACTGTTGGAGGGTCAGTGCTGCACAGTCAGATGGTCCGTGTTGAGGGAGTGCCGCACTGTTGGAGGGTCATTACTGAGGGAGTGGGCACTGTCGGAGGGTCATTGCTGAGGGACTGGGCACTGTATGAGGGTCAGTGCTGAGGGAATGCCACACTTTCGGAGGGTCAGTGTTGAGGGAGTGCTGCACTATCGGAGGGTCAGTGCTATGGGAGTGGACACTGTCGAAGGGTCAGTGCTGAGGGAGTGCTGCACTGTCGGGGGGTCAGTGCTGATGGACTGGGCACTGTCTGAGGGTCAGTGCTGAGGGAGCGCCGCACTGTCAGAGGGTCAGTGGTGAGGGAGTGCCGCACTGTCGGAGGGTCAGTGCTGAGGGAGTGCTGCACTGTCAGAGGGTTAGTGTTGAGGGAGTGGGCAATGTCAGAGGGTTAGTGCTGAGGGAGTGGGCACTGTCGGAGGGTCAGTGCTGAGGGAGTGGTCACTGTCAAAGGGTCATTGCTGAGGGAGTGGGCACTGTCGGAGGGTCAGTGCTGATGGACTGGGCACTGTCTGAGGGTCAGTGCTGAGGGAGCGCCGCACTGTCAGAGGGTCAGTGGTGAGGGAGTGCCGCACTGTCGGAGGGTCAGTGCTGAGGGAGTGCCGCACTGTCAGAGGGTTAGTGTTGAGGGAGTGGGCAATGTCAGAGGGTTAGTGCTGAGGGAGTGGGCACTGTCGGAGGGTCAGTGCTGAGGGAGTGGGCACTGTCAAAGGGTCATTGCTGAGGGAGTGGGCACTGTCGGAGGGTCAGTGCTGAGCGAGTGGGCACTGTCGGAAGGGCAGTGCTGAGAGAGCGCCGCACTGTCGGACGGTCAGTGCTGAGGGAGAATCGCACAGTCGGAGGGTCATTGCTGAGGGACTGGGCACTGTATGAGGGTCAGTGCTGAGGGAACACCGCACTGTCGGAGGGTCATTGCTGAGGGAGTGGGCACTGTCAAAGGGTCAGTGCTGAGGGAGTGGACACTGTCATAGTGTCAGTGCTGAGGGAGTGCCGCACTGTCGGAGGGTCAGAGCTGCGGGAGTGGGCACTGTCGGAGGGACAGTGCTGAGGGAGTGCTGCACTGTCAGAGGGTAAGTGCTGAGGGAGTGCTGCACTGTCGGAGGGTCAGTGCTGAGGGAGCACTGCACTATCGGAGGGTCAGTATTGAGGGAGAATCGCACTGTCGGAGGGTCATTGCTGAGGGACTGGGCACTGTATGAGGGTCAGTGCTGAGGGAACACCACACTGTTGGAGGGTCAGTGCTGAGGGAGCGCCGCACTGTCGGAGGGTCAGTGCTGAGGGAGTGCCGCACTGTCAGAGGGTTAGTGCTGAGGGAGTGCCGCACTGTCGGAGGGTCAGTGCTGAGGGAGTGCTGCACTGTCAGAGGATCAGTGCTAAGGGAGTGGGCACTGTCAGAGGGTCAGTGCTGAGGGTGTGGACCATGTCAGAGGGTTAGTGCTGAGGGAGTGGGCACTGTCGGAGGGTCAGTGCTGAGGGAGTGGGCACTGTCAAAGGGTCATTGCTGAGGGAGTGGGCACTGTCGGAGGGTCAGTGCTGAGGGAGTGGGCAGTGTCAAAGGGTCAGTGCTGAGGGAGTGGACACTGTCATAGTGTCAGTGCTGAGGGAGTGCCGCACTGTCGGAGGGTCAGAGCTGCGGGAGTGAGCACTGTCGGAGGGACAGTGCTGAGGGAGCGCCGCACTGTCGGAGGGTCAGTGCTGAGGGAGCGCCGCACTGTCGGAGGGTCAGTGCTGAGGGAGTGCCGCACTGTCGGAGGGTCAGTGCTGAGGGAGTGCCGCACTGTCAGAGGGTCAGTGCTGAGGGAGTGCCGCACTGTCGGTGGGTCAGTGCTGAGGGAGTGCTGCACTGTCGGTGGGTCAGTGCTGAGGGAGTGCTGCACTGTCAAAGGGTCAGTGCTGAGGGAGTGCTGCACTGTCAGAGGGTTAGTGTTGAGGGAGTGGGCACTGTCAGAGGGTTAGTGCTAAGGGAGTGGGCACTGTCGGAGGGTCAGTGCTGAGGGAGTGGACCCTGTCAGAGGGTTAGTGCTGAGGGAGTGGGCACTGTCGGAGGGTCAGTGCTGAGGGAGTGGGCACTGTCAAAGGGTCAGTTCTGAGTGAGTGGGCACTGTCAAAGGGTCATTGCTGAGGGAGTGGGCACTGTCAAAGGGTCAGTGCTGAGGGAGTGGGCACTGTCAAAGGGTCAGTGCTGAGGGAGTGCTGTACTGTCAGACGGTCAGTGCTGAAGGATTGGGCACTGTTGGAGTGTCATTGCTGTGGGAGTGCCTCACTGTCGGAGGGTCAGTGCTGAGGGAGTGCCTCACTGTTGGAGGGTCAATGCTGAGGGAGTGCCGCACTATTGGAGAGTCAGTGATGAGGGAGTGCCGCAGTGTTGGTAGGTCAGTGCTGAGGGAGTGCTGCACTGTCGGAGGGTCAGTGCTGTATGTGTGGGCACTGTTGGAGGGTCAGTGCTGCACTGTTGGAGGGTCAGTGCAGAGGGAGTGGGCACTGTTGGAGGGTCAGTGCTGAGGGAGTGCCACACTGTTGGAGGGTCAGTGCTGGGGAAGTGCCGCACTGTTGGAGGGTCAGTCCTGAGGGAGTGCCGCACTGTCGGAGGGTCAGTGCTGAGGGAGCGCCACACTGTCGGAGGGTCAGTCCTGAGGGAGTGCTGCACTGTTGGAAGGTCAGTGCTGAGGGAATGCGCAGTGTTGGAGGGTCAGTGCTGAGGGAGCACCGCACTGTCGGAGGGTCAGTGCTGAGGGAGTGGGCACTGTCGGAGGGTCGGTATTGAAGGAGTGGGCACTGTTGGAGGGTCGGTGCTGAGGGAGTCCCGCACTGTGGGAGGGTCAGTGCTGAGAGAGTGCTGCACTGTCAGAGGTTCAGCTATGAGAGAGTGGGCACTGTCGGAGGATCAGTGCTGAGGGAGTGGGCACTGTCGGAGGGTCAGTGCTGAGGGAGTGGACATTGTCGGACGGTCAGTGCTGAGGGAGTGGGCACTGTCAGAGAGTCCTCCGACCCACTCCAGACCAAAGCAGTAGTCATGGGCACACTTATGGGCCCCAGCTATGCCTGTCTCTTTGTTGGCTACGTAGAACAGTTGTTCTTCTGTAGTTACACCGGCACCACTCCCCACCTCTTCCTCCGCTACATTGATGACTGCATTGGCGCCACCTCGTGCTCCCGCGAGGAGGTTGAGCAATTCATCAACTTCACCAACACATTCCACCCCGACCTTAAATTTACCTGGACCATCTCTGACACCTCCCTCCCCTTCCTGGACCTCTCTATCTCCATTAATGATGACCGACTTGACACTGACATTTTTTACAAACCCACCGACTCCCACAGCTACCTGGATTACACCTCTTCCCACCCTACCTCTTGCAAAAATACCAATCCGTATTCCCAATTCCTCCGCCTCTGCCGTATCTGCTCCCAGGAGGACCAGTTCCACCACAGAACACACCAGATGGCCTCCTTCTTTAGAGACCGCAATTTCCCTTCCCACGTGGTTAAAGATGCCCTCCAACGCATCTCGTCCACATCCCGCACTTCCGCCCTCAAACCCCACCCCTCTAACCGTAACAAGGACAGAAGGCCCCTGGTGCTCACCTTCCACCCTACAAACCTTCGCATAAACCAAATCATCCGCTGACATTTCCGCCACCTCCAAAAAGACCCCACCACCAGGGATATATTTCCCTCCCCACCCCTACCCACTTTCCGCAAAGACCGTTCCCTCCGTGACTACGTGCTCAGGTCCATGCCCCCCTACGACCCACCCTCCCATCCTGGCACTTTCCCCTGTCACCACAGGAACTGTAAAACCTGTGCCCACACCTCCTCCCTCACCTCTATCCAAGGTCCTAAAGGAGCCTTCCACATCCATCAAAGTTTTACCTGCACATCCACTAATATCATTCATTGTACCCGTTCCTCCCGATGCGGTCTCCTCTACATTGGGGAGACTGGGCACCCCCTAGCAGAGCGCTTTAGGGAACATCTCCGGGACACCCGGACCAATCAACCACACCACCACATGGCCCAACATTTCAACTCCCCCTCCCACTCTGCCGAGGACATGGAGGTCCTGGGCCTCCTTCACCGCCGCTCCCTCACCACCAGACGCCTGGAGGAAGAACGCCTCATCTTCCGCCTCGGAATACTTCAACCCCAGGGCATCAATGTGGACTTCAACAGTTCCTCATTTCCCCTTCCCCCACCTCACCCTAGTTCCAAACTTCCAACTCAGCACTGTCCCCATGACTTGTCCGGACTTGTCCTACCTGCCTATCTCTTTTTCCACTTATCCATTCGACCCTCTCCTCCCTGACCTATCACCTTCATCCCCTCCCCCACTCACCCATTGTACTCTATGCTACTTTCTCCCCACCCCCACCCTTCTCTAGCTTATCTCTCCACGCTTCAGGCTCACTGCCTTTATTCCTGATGAAGGGCTTTTGCCCGAAACGTCTATTTCCCTGCTCCTCGGATGCTGCCTGAACTGCTGTGCTCTTCTAGCACCACTAATCCAGAATCTGGTTTCCAGCATCTGCAGTCATTGTTTTTACCCTGCATGATTTTGTAAACTAGGAGAAAGTGAGGACTGCAGATGCTGGAGATCAGAGCTGAAGATGTGTTGCTGGAAAAGCGCAGCAGGTCAGACAGCATCCGAGGAGCAGGAGAATCGACGTTTCGGGCATGAGCCCTTCTTTAGGAAGAAGGGCTCATGCTCGAAACGTCGATTCTCCTGCTCCTCGGATGCTGCCTGACCTGCTGCGCTTTTCCAGCAACACATTTTCAGCTCTGATTTTGTAAACCTCATTCAGGATCCCCCCTCAGTCTCCTTTTTTCTAATGAAAACAATCCTAACCTACTCAACCTCTCTTCACAACTAACACCTTCCATACCAGGCAACATCCTCGTAAACCTTCTCTACACCCTCTCCAAAGCGTCCACATCCTTTTGTTAATGTAGCGACCAGAACTGTACACAGTATTCTAAATGCAGCCAAACTAATGTCTTGTACAATTTTAACATGACCTGCCAGCTCTTATACTCAATACCCCGTCCGATGAAGGCAAGCATACTATATGCCTTCTTGACCACTCTATCCACCTGTGCATCAACCTTCAGGGTACAATAGGCCTACACTCCCAGATCTCTCTGCCCATCAACTTTTCCCAAGGCTCTTCCGTTCACTGTATAAGTCGCTCTAGAATTAGACTTCCCAAAATGCATCACCTCACATTTGCCTGGATTGAACTCCATCTGCCACTTCTCCGCCCAGCTCTCCAGTCTATCTAGATCCTCCTGTATTCTCTGACAGTCCCTTTTGCTTTCTGCTACTCCACCAATCTTCGTGTCATCTGCAAACTTGCTGATCAGACCAACAGTGCCCTCTTCCAGATCATTGATGTCTATCACAAACAACAGCGACCCCAACACCGACCCCTGTGGGACACCACTGGGCACCTTTCTCCATTTGGAGAAACTCCCTTCAACTACTACTCTCTGTCTCCTGTTGCTCAACTAGTTCTTTATCCACCTGCTAGAACACCCTGCACATCATGTGACTTCACTTTCTCTATTAGTTTACCGGGGGAACCATATCAAACGCCTTACTAAAGTCCATGTATATGACATCAACAGTCCTTCCTTCACCTATCAACTTGGTCACATCCTCAAAGACCTCTATTAAGTTGGTAAGGCACAATCTCCCCCGCACAAAACCATGTTGCCTATCACTGATAAGCCTATTCTTTTCCAAATATAAATCGATTATCTCCCTCAGTACCTTCTCCAGCAACTTTCCCACCACTGACGTCAGGCTCACTGGTCTATAATTACCCAGAATATTCCTACTACCCTTCTTGTACAGGGGGACAACATGAGTAACCCTCCAGTCCTCCGGCCCCTCACCTGTATTTAAGGATGCCACAAAAATATTTGTCAGGGCCCCAGCTATTTCCTCTCTCACCTCCCTCAGCAACCTGGGATAGATCCCATCCGATCCTGGGGATTTTTCCACCTTAGTATCCTTTAGCCTACCCAATAGACAATAGAAAATAGGAGTAAAAAATGAGGTCTGCAGATGCTGGAGATCACAGCTGCAAATGTGTTGCTGGTCAAAGCACAGCAGGCCAGGCAGCATCTCAGGAATAGAGAATTCGACGTTTCGAGCATAAGCCCTTCATCAGGAATGAGAGAGAGAGCCAAGCAGGCTAAGATAAAGGGTAGGGAGGAGGGACTAGGGGGAGGGGCGATGGAGGTGGGATAGGTGGAAGGAGGTCAAGGTGAGGGTGATAGGCCGGAGTGGGGTGGGGGCGGAGAGGTCAGGAAGAGGATTGCAGGTTAGGAGGGCGGTGCTGAGTTGAGGGAACCGACTGAGACAAGGTGGGGGGAGGGGAAATGAGGAAACTGGAGAAATCTGAATTCAGATTTCTCCAGTTTCCTCATTTCCCCTCCCCCCACCTTGTCTCAGTCGGTTCCCTCAACTCAGCACCGCCCTCCTAACCTGCAATCCTCTTCCTGACCTCTCCGCCCCCACCCCACTCCGGCCTATCACCCTCACCTTGACCTCCTTCCACCTATCACACCTCCATCGCCCCTCCCCCTAGTCCCTCCTCCCTACCCTTTATCTTAGCCTGCTTGGCTCTCTCTCTCTCTTATTCCTGATGAAGGGCTTATGCTCGAAACGTCGAATTCTCTATTCCTGAGATGCTGCCTGGCCTGCTGTGCTTTGACCAGCAACACATTTGCAGCAATAGAAAATAGGTGCAGGACTAGGCCATTCTGCCCTTCGAGCCTGCATCACCATTCAATATGATAATGGCTGATCATCCTTAATCAGTATCCTGTTCCTGTCTTATCTCCATAATCCTTGATTCCACTATCTTTGAGAGCTCTATCCAACTCTTTCTTAAATGAATCCAGAGACTGGGCCTCCACTGCCCTCTGGGGCAGAGCATTCCACACATCCACCACTCACTGGGTAAAGAAGTTTCTCCTCATCTCTGTCCTAAATGGTCTACCCCGTATTTTTAAGCTGTGTCCTCTGGTTCAGCACTCAGTCAACATGTTTCCTGCCTCCAGAGTGTCCAATCCTTTAATAATCTTAAAAGTCTCAATCAGATCCCCTCTCAGTCTTCTAAACTCAAGGGTATACAAGCCCAGTTGCTCCAATCCTTCAGTGTAAGGTAGTCCTGCCATTCCAGGAATTGACCTCGTGAACCTACGCTGCACTCCCTCAATAGCCAGAATGTCTTTCCTCAAATTTGGAGACCAGAACTGCACACAGCACTCCAGGTGTGGTCTCACCAGGGCCCTGTACAGCTGCAGAAGAACCTTTTTGCTTCTATACTCCATCCCTTTTGTTATGAAGACCAGCATGCTATTAGCCTTCTTCACTACCTGCTGTACCTGCATGCTTACCTTCATTGACTGGTGTGCAAGAACACCCAGATCTCTCTGTACTGCCCCTTTACCTAAATTTACTCCATTTAGGTAGTAATCTGCCTTCCTGTTCTTGCCACTAAAGTGGATAACCATACATTTATCCACATTAAACTGCATCTGCCATGCATCTGTCCACTCACCTAACCTGTCCAGGTCACCCTGTAATCTCCTAACATCCTCCTCACATTTCACCCTGCCACCCAGCTTTGTATCATCAGCAAATTTGCTAATGTTACTTTTAATACCTTTGTCTATATCATTAATGTATATTGTAAACTGCTGCGGTCCCAGCATTGAACCTTGTGGTACCCAACACATCTTCCTTACTTATGTCAATGTGATCCAGAGCAATCAAACCTCTATCTCTAATCTCAAGATTCATCATGTCCCTCTCCTCAGTGAACACTGATGCAAAGTAATCATTCAGAATCTCACCCATTCGCTCAGGTTTGACCCACAGCCTTCCTTCATTATCCTTTCGTGGACCAGTCCTTTCTCTAGTTACCCGCTTGCTTCTTATAGAAGAATAAAATTCTTTGGGATTCACCTTAATTCTGCTTGCTAAAACTATTTCATGACCTCTTTTAGCCCGCTTAGTTCCTCGTTTAAGACTTGACCTACTCTCCTGATATTCCTCCAAGTCCTGTTCTGTTCTGAGCTGCCTGGACCTTACATACGCTTCCCTTTTCCTCTTGGCAAGTTGTATAATTTCTCCTGTCATCCACTGTTCACAAATCTTGCCTTTCCTATTCTTTGCTTTCAATGGGACATGCCTATCCTGCACTGCCGTTAACCTATCTTTGAAAGCTTCCCACATCTCAAATGTGGACTTCCCTTAAAACAGCTGTGTCCAATCCACATTTCCCAGCTCCTGCCTAATTTTGATATAATTGGCCTTGGCCCAGGTTAGTACTCTTCCCTTAGGACCACTCTCATCTTTGTCTACGAGTATTCTAAACCTTACAGAATTGTGGTCACTGTTCCCAAAGAAATCCCCCACTGCAACTTCTACCACCTGTCCTGGCTCGTTCCCCAGTACCAGGTCCAATATGGCCCCTTCCCTCATCGGACTATTGACATACTGCTCTAGAAAACTCTCCTGGACGCTTCGTACAAATTCTACCCCATCCAGGTCTCTGACACTAATGTTGGGAAAATTAAAGTCTCCCATCACCACTACCCTGTTGCCTCTACATCTTTCCATAATCTGTTTACCTATTTGTTCTTCTCACGCTCACTGTTGGGAGGCCTGTAATACAGCCCCAACAATGTACCTGCACCTTTCTTATTTCTCAGCTCCACCCATAATGCCTCACTACCCAAGCCCTCTATAGTGTCCTCCTTTAGCACAGCCGTGATATTATCCCTGACCAGCAATGCAACTCCATCCCCCTTTTACTTCCCTCCCTGTCCTGTCTGAAGTGTCTCTATCCTGGAACATTGAGTTGCTAATCATCATGCCCTTCCTTCAACCAAGTCTCTGTGATTGCAATAACATCACACTCCCAGCCCCAATCCATGCCCTAGGCCCATCTGCCTTACCCACTATACTCCTTGCAGTAAAGTAGATGCACTTCAGGCCACCTGTTCCTTTGTGCTCACCTGCTCCCTGCCTATTCTTCCCTTTATTAATGCTATCTTCATGATTCTTACAGTCTACAGTCTCCACCTCACTGCCAACTTGTTTTCTCTTCTGGTTCCCACACCCCTGCCACATTAGTTTAAAACCTCCCCAACTGCAGGAGTAAAAACTCCCCCAAGGACATTGGTTCCAGTCTGGTTCAGGTGTAGGCAGTCCATTTTGTAATAGTCCCACCTTCCCCAGACCCGGTCCCAATGTCCAACAAATCTGGACCCCTCCCTCCTACACCATCCCTCAAGCCACATGTCCATCCTGCCTATTTTTTTCATTTCTACCCTGGCTAGTGCATGGCACTGGGAGTAATCCCGAGATAACTACCTTTGAGGTCCTCCCCTTTAACTTCTCTCCTCGATCCCTGAATTCTGCTTTCAGGATCTCGTCTCGTTTTTTACTTCTATCGTTGATGCCAATGTGCACCAAGACAACTGGCTGTTCACCCTCCCCTTTTAGAATGCTCTGCAGCCGATCGGTGGCATCCCTGACCCGAGCACCTGGGAGGCAACATACCACCTGGGAGTCCCGTGTTCAGCCACAGACCCGCCTATCTACTCCCCTCACAATAGAATCCCCTATGACTATGATCCTATGAGTCTTTTTCCCGCCCTTCTGAACAGCAGTGCCCACCACGGTGCCATGATCTTAACAACTGCTGCCCTCCCCTGGTGAGCCATCTCCCCCAACAGTATCCAAAACGGTGTACCTGTTTCGGAGGGAGATGACCGCAGAGGACACCTGCACTGCCTTCCTACTCTTTCTCTGCCTTTTGGTCACCCATTCACTGTCTCCCTGCAGTGTGACCAGTTCACCAAAGAGTCAGTGAGTGCAGCTTAACACGTGGATGAGAGGCTGGAGCAGGAGGGAGGGCTTCAGATACTTAGACTATTGGGATACCTTCTGGGGAAGGTGGGACCTGTACATGAAGGATGGGTTGTACCTGAACTGGAGGGGTGCAAATATCATGGGTGGGAGGTTTGCTTGTGTGGTTTGGGAGGGTTTAAACTAGTTTGGCAGGGGGGTGGGAATCAAAGCTACATATCTGAGAGGGGGGCAGTTGCAGAAGGGACAGTGACAGAATGTAGTGAATCTATCGGGAAGGTTCTCACGTGAGGAAACAAAGGGATCTGTTAAAGTGTGTCTGCTTTAACGCAAGGAGTGTCCGAAATAAGACTGACGAACTTAGAGCATGGATCAGTACTTGGGACTATGATGTTGTGGCCATAATGGAGACGTGGGTTTCACAGGAGCAGGAATGGTTGCTGGATGTTCCAGGGTTTAGAACATTTAAAAAGAACAGGGAGGGTGGAAAAAGAGGAGGGGGTGTAGCATTGCTAATCAGAGAGTGCATCACAGCTACTGAAACGAAGGTTGTTGAGGAAGGTTTGTCTACTGAGTCAGTATGGGTGGAAGTTAGGAACAGCAAGGGAACAGCTACCTCATTGGGGGATTTCTAGAGACCCCCTAATAGCAGTAGATTGAAGATCGCATAGGCGGGCAGATTCTGGAAAATGCAGATGGAGCAGGGTTGTAGTTATGGGTGACTTCAACTTTCCCAATATCAACTGGAACCTCCTAAGTGCAGATGGTTTGGATGGAGCTGTTTTTGTCAGGTGTATTCAGGAGGGTTTCCTTACTCAGTGTGTAGACAGACCGACGAGGGAAGAGCCCATTTTGGATTTGGTGCTTGGCAACGAGCCGGGACAGGTATCAGATCTCATGGTGGGAAAGCACTTTGGGGACAGTGATCACAACTGCCTCATATTTACCACAGCCTTGGAGAGGGAAAGGAGCAGTTACCGAGGGAAGAGATTTAATTGGGGAAAAACAAATTATGACGCTATCAGAAAGGAGTTGGGAAGTACAACCTGGGAGCAATTGTTCCACAGAAAGGGCACCGCAGACATGTGGAGACTGTTTAAGGAGCAGTTGTTGCGAGTGATGCACAGATTTGTTCCTCTGAGACAGGTAAGAAGGGGTAAGGTTAAGGAACCTTGGATGGCGAGAACAGATGAGGTTCTCGTCAAAAGGAAGAAGGTAGCTTACGTAAGGTGGAGGAAGCAAGGATCTAGCACAGCTTTACAGGATTACAGACTTACGAGAAAGGAGCTCAGAAATGGGCTGAGGAGAGCCAGGAGGGGGCACGACAAAAGGATTAGGGAGAACCCAAAGGCATTTTACTCATACGTGAGGAATAAGGCAATGATGAGGGAGAAGGTAGGGCCGGTCAGGGATAGCGGAGGGAACTTGTGCAGGGAGTCTGAGCAGATAGGGGAAGCCCTAAATGAGGGTTTTTGCTTTGGATTTTCACTCAGGAAAGGGACCTTGTTGTGAATGGGAACTTTGAGGAGCTGGGATACAGGCTTGACCAGATCAAGATTGATGAAGTTGATGTGCTGGAAACTTTGGAAGACATTAAGATTGATAGGTCCCCAGGACCAGACCAGATTTATCCCAGGCTGCTCCGGGAAGCGAGAAAGGAGGTTGCTAAGCCTATGGCAAGGATCTTTGCCTCCTCACTCTCCATGGAAGTCGTACCGGAGGATTGGAAGGAGGCGAATGTTGTTCCTCTTTTCAGGAAGGGTAATAGGGAAGTCCCTGGCAATTACAGACCAGTCAGTCTTACGTCGGTGGTCAGCAAGGTTTTGGAAAGAATTCTGAGGGATAGGATTTATGACTATTTGAGAAAACATAGTGTAATTAAAGGCAGTCAGCAGGGCTTTGTGAGGGACAGGTCATGCCTCACAAATCTTATTTCGAGGAGGTGACGAGACAGGTCAAGCTGTAGATGTGGTGTATATGGACTTCAGCAAGGCATTTGATAAGGTTCCCCATGGTAGGCTCATTCATAAAGTCAGGGAGTATGGGACACAGGGAGATTTGGCTATCTGGATTCAGAATTGGTTGGCTGACAGAAGGCAGAGTGGTTGTTAGATGGAAAGTATTCTGCCTGGAGGTCAGTGTTGAGTGGGGTCCCACGGGGCTCTGTTCTTGGGCCTCTGCTCTTTGTAGTTTTCATAAATGACTTGGATGAGGAGTTTGAGGGGTGGGTTAGTAAATTTGCTGATGACACAAAGGTTGGAGGTGTCATAGATGGTATAAAGGGCTACTGCAGCGCGACATAGACAGGATGCAGAGCTGGGCTGAGAAATGGCAGATGGAGTTCACCCTGGATAAATGTGAAGTGATGCATTTTGGAAGGTCAAACTCAAATGCTGAATATAGGATTAAAGACAGGATTGTTGGCAGTGTGGAGGAACAGAGGGATCTTAGTCTTCAAGTAAGTAGATCCATCAAAGTTGCCACCCAAGTGGATAGGGTTGTTAAGAAAGCATATGGTGTTTTGGCTTTCATTAACAGGGGAATCGAGTTTAAGAGCCACGAGGTTTTGCTGCAGCTCTACAAGTCCCTGGTGAGACCACACTTGGAATATTGTGTCCAGTTCTGGTCGCCCTACTATAGGAAAGAGGCTTTGGAGAGGGTGCAAAGAAGGGTGCAAAGGTGCCTGGACTGGAGGGCTTGTTTTACGAAGAGAGGTTGACTAAGCTCAGGTTTTTCTCTCTGGAGAGAAGGAGGAAGAGAGGAGACCTGATCGAGGTGTACAAGGTAATGAGAGAAATGGTTAGAGTCAGTTGCCAGTGACTTTTCCCCAGGGCGGTGGAAGTAAAGTCACCGTAGACATTTAAGCGACTGCTGGACATGCACATGGATAGCAGTGAGTTGAGGGGTGCGTTGGTTCGGTTATTTTATTTTAGATTAGGATTAATCCTCAGCATAACATTGTGGGCCGAAGGGTCTGTTCTGCACTGTACTTTTCTATGTTTTTATTTTGTATGTTCTAATGTAACTTTTAAAAAGTTCTGGTGTTTAGATATGAAAGAACTGAAACCAACATAGTCATTTTAAAAGATGAGAGACTTAACAAACACATTGTAAACTTTTGCTATATATTCTGTGTCTTACGATTTTAAACCCCACAACCACCCAATACAGGAGCAGCACTCCGAAAGCTAGTGCTTCCAAATAAACCTTTAGATTAGATTACTTACAGTGTGGAAACAGGCCCTTCGGCCCAACAAGTCCACACTGACCCGCCAAAGAGCAACCCACCCATACCCCTACACTTACCCCTTTTACCTAACACTACAATTTAGCATGGTCAATTCACCTGGCCCGCACATCTTTGGACTGTGGGAGGAAACCGGAGCACCCGGAGGAAACCCACACAGACACGGGGAGAATGTGCAAACTCCACATGGACAGTCGCCTGAGACAGGAATTGAAACCGGGTCTCTGGCACTGTGAGGCAGCAGTGCTAACCACTGTGCCACCGTGCCGCCCTGTTGGACTTTAACCTGGTGTAAGGTGATTTTTAACTTTGTACGTTCTGTTATGGTTTCCTTTATTTAAATTCAGAATCCCCTTATCTCAAAATCACCTGTATTATTCTCCAGCTTAATGACACATGCAATTATATCATGGTTACTTTTACACAAGAGGGATTATGTAGCCACCCTGTGTATTATTAGACATGGTATTATCACTAAAGTATTAATCCAGAGACCCCCAACAATGTTCTGGGGTCCTGGGTTTGAATCCTGCTCCAGCAGGTGCTAGAATTTGAATTGAATAATAAACTGGAATTAAAACCATCTGATGACCATGAATCCATTGTTGATTGTTGGAAATAACCCATCGAGTTCACTAATATCCCTTTGGGAAGGGAACTGCCAGAGAGAAAGTGAGGACTGCAGATGCTGGAGATCAGAGTTGAGAGTGTGGTGCTGGAAAAGTGCAGCTGGTCAGGCAGCATCTGAGGAGCAGGAGTTTCAGACAAAAGCCCTTCATCAGGAGAATGCCAGCCTTACCTGGGGGGGGCTCTACACGGGCAGGAGGCTGGATGGACACAGCAAGCCAGGCAGCATCAGGAGGGGGAGAAGTCGACATTTCAGGTCTAACCCTTCCTCAGGACTGGTCAGTGATGCTCATGTCTCACAGTGAATTAAAAAAATAATTGTATAACAAATGTCTAAGGACTCAAGATATCATCTTGATCAGCCTTTGATTATTTTTATCGTTTGAATCAAGAAGGGAATCTCCCTTCTGAAGAAGTCACTCTGGACTCAGTGTTAACTATGTTTCTCTCTCTACAGATGCTGTCAGACCTGCCGAGTTTCTCCAGCATTCTCTGTTTATTTCAGATTCCTCGCACATCCTCAATATTTTATTCTCATTTTGGGTGAAAAGGCAGGCAAGTGGAGTTGAGAAATATCAGTGCAGAGGAATCTCACAGTGATTCGCTGCATTGTCTCAATGGGCTGAATGGCCTAATTGTGATCCTCTGGTTTATAATCTTTGTGCCCAGTGTTAGTGCAGGCACCATATTGTTACAATGCCTGGTGGGAAGGCTGCGCTTGGAATCAAACCCTTAGAATTATCACCGAAGTTAAATATTCTATAGATGTACACAAACTCTGCTCATTGGAGAGAAGGTGGCTAAGAGGGGATTTGATAGAGACATACAAGATGGTCAGAGGATTAGAGAGGGTAGACAGTCTTTTTCCTAGGATGATGACATCAGCGTGTACGGTGGGGGAGGGGGGAGGGCACAACTACAAACTGAGGGGTGATAGATTTAAGACAGATGTCAGAGGCAGGGTCTTTACTCAGAGAGTGGTAAGGGGGTGGAATGCCCTACCTGCCAATGTAGGTAACCCAGCCACATTAAGGAGATTTAAACAATCCTTAGATAAACACATGGATGATTTTGGGATTGTGTAGGGGGACGAGCTGAGAATAGTTCACAGGTCGGTGCAACATCGAGGGCCGAAGGGCCTGTTCTGCGCTGTATTGTTCTATGTCTTAAATTCCCCAATTTCCCCGTCCTGTGGACCCACGGTGACAGTCAGCATGGGCCAGGTTTCTGTAATGAGTGATAATTCCTGTTTATTACGAATAAATATCTTTAGTTCCAGAAGAACAATCATGACCTCTGTTGGTCAAAGTGAGGTGGTGCTGCTGTTGGGGATGACTGATTCGGAACGTCTCAAATCCCGAAAACTCTGGAATTGAAGCCAGTCCAATAATGGCCATGTGACTTTTATCAATTGTGGTAAAATCATGTCTGGTTCCCAAATGTCATTCACGGAAGGGAATCTGCCATCCTGAGCTGGCCTGGCCTCCATGTGACTCCAGACCCACAGCAATGTCATTCACTCGTTCCACTTTCTGACATGGCCTGAGCAAGGCATTCTGTTCAAGGGTAATTGGAGGTGAGCAATAAATACTGGCCCAGCCAAAAATGGACACGTCCCATGAACAAATAAGGAGTATTTCTAACTTGTGTCTCATAAGCTCACAGAATTGTAACAGTCGGAGGTCATTCTCCCCATTGGAGCCAAACCAGCTCTTCAAATGTGAATCATTTGAAGCCTCCTGCGTTTCCCAAACTCCTGTACCATTTCCATCCAAGCGATTCCCGAATGGCCATCTGAATGGCCCAGGGGAGCCTACAGCAGCTGGAAATGATTCCTGAAGCAATCAGCCTTTGGAGAGGGGGCTCCTGGGAAAGAGACCCAGCCAAACCATGTGGCCTGGGCTGTCCCATTGGCTCTTCCTCAGCTGTTGGGCCTGTTGTGGGATTCATTGTTTCAAACATTTGTTCACAGGACGAGGGTATCACTGACCAGGCCAATATTTATTGCCCCTCCCTAATTGCCCAGGGGGCAGTTAAACATCAATCCCATTGCTGTGGGTCTGGAGTCCACACGTAGGCCAGACCAGGTAAGGATGGCAGTTTCTTTCCCTAAAGTTAAAAGTCACCTAACACCAGGCTATAGTCCAACAGGTTTATTTGGAAGCACTAGCTTTCAGAGCGCTGCTCCTTCATCAGGTGGTTGTGGAGCAGGTTCATAAGACACAGAATTTATAGCAACAGGATTACAGTGTCTGGAATGTAATATTAAACACATTTAGCTTATGTCTTTCATCTTTCAGAATGACCATGTTAATTTCGGTTCCTTCATTTGTAAATCCCAGAACTTTTTTAAAGTTACATTCTCAAGATCTCTTTAACAATGGATGCCATCTCAGCTGGAGTCATGCACTGAAGGTGTGAAGTTAAAGTCTGTCTGTGTTCCAATGTTAGGTCAGACTGATTCTATTTCTAAAGTGGGAGTTACAAAATCTGACATGGATTTATGCAGATTTTTGAGCAAAATAAAATGTAATTTTGCAAGTACAAATTCACCCCATCAACTTATATATGTGTGTGCATGCAGGGGAGACCATGTGAGTGTGTGTGTGGGGCTGTGTGTCAGTGTCTGTGAGAGTGTGGGGTGGGCTGCGGGGTGGGGGAGGTGTGAGTGTCTGTGAGAGTGTGTGTGTGTGTGAGGGGGGGGGCGATGTGTGGGGGGGTGTGGGTTGGGGGCCTGTGAAAGTGTGTGTGTGTGTGTGTGAGAGAGAGAGTGTGGGGGGATGTGTGGGTGTGTGTGTGTGAGAAGGTGGGGGGATGGGTGTGTGAGTGTGTGTGTGTGTGTGTGAGAGTGTGGGGGGGTAGGGTATGTGAGTGTGGGGGTGTGTGGGATGGGTGTGAGAGAGTGTGATGTGGGTGTGTGTGGGGTGGGTGTGAGAGAGTGTGGTGTGGGTGTGTGAGTGTGTGGGTGTGGGTGTATGTGTGGGGTGGGTGTGTGTGTGTGAGAGAGTGTGGGGTGTGTGTGTGGTGGGTATGTGAGTGTGGAGTGTGTGTGTGTGTGTGTGTGTGAGAGAGAGTGTGGGTGTGTGTGGGGTGTGTGTGTGTGAGAGATGTGGGGGGGTGTGGAGTGGGTGTGTGAGTGTGGGGGGTGTGTGTGGGGTGGGTGTATGTATGAGAATGTGGGTGTGTGTGAGAGTATGGGGATGTGTCTGGGGTGGGTGTGTGTGGGATGGGTGTGCGGGTGAGAATGTGGGGGTGTGTGGTGTGTGTGTGTGAGAGTATGGGGGTGTGTGGGGGATGGGTTGCGCAGGGCGGGTGTGTGAGTGTGAGGGTGTGTGTGAGAGAGTGTGGGGGTGTGGGTGGGTGTGTAAGTGTGTGTGTATGAGTGTGGGGGCACATGTGGGTGTGTGTGTGTGTGTGAGAGAGAGTGTGGGGATGTGTGTGTGAGTGGGGGTGTGTGAGTGTAGGGGTGTGTGTGGATGTGTGAGTATGGGGGTGTGTGTGGGGTGGGTATGTGTGTGTGTGAGTGTGGGGGTGTGGGTGGTTGTGTGAGTGTGGATGTGTGTGTGGGGTGGGTGAGTGTGGGTGGGTGTGTGTGTGAGTGTGGGGGTGTGGGTGGGTGTGTGTGTGTGAGTGTGGGGGTGTGGGTGTGTGTGTGAGTGTGGGGGTGTGGGTGGGGTGGGTGTGTGTGAGAGAGAGAGTGTGGGTGTGTGTGTGAGAGTGTGGGGGTGTGAGTGTGGCGGTGTGTGTGGATGTGTGAGTGTGGGTGTGTGTGAGAGTGTGGGTGGGGAGAGTGTGTGGGTGGGGTGGGTGTGTGTGTGAGAGTGTGTGGGTGTGTGTGAGAGTGTGTGGGTGGGGTGGGTGTGTGTGAGAGAGTGTGTGGGTGGGGTGGGTGTGTGTGTGAGAGAGTGTGGGGGTGTGTGTGGGGTGTGTGAGAGTGAGTGTGGGTGGGGAGTGTATGTGTGTGTGAGTGTGGGGGGGTGTGTGGGGTGGGTGTGTGTGTGTGAGAGTCTGGGGGTGTGAATGTGGCGGTGTGTTTGGGTGTGTGAGTGTGGGGGTGTGTGTGGGGTGGGTGTGTGTGAGTGGGGAGTGTGGGGTGTGTGAGTGTGGGGTGTGTGTGAGTGTGGGGGTGTGAATGTGGCGGTGTGTTTGGGTGTGTGAGTGTGGGGGTATGTGAGGGTGAGTGTGAGTGAGCTTATGACAGACAGCTTGTGTATGAGAGTGTGGAGGTCTGGAGAAGTGTGTGTGTGCACTCACATACATACACACACTCTCTCACAGACACTCATACACCCCCTCCCACACAGACACACACCCATCCATATCAGTTTGTGGGTGAGTTTGTACTGGCAGAATTATATTTTATTTTGCTCAAACACTGCATGAATCTGTGTAAGATTCTGTAAATTTGTTTTTCAGATGAGAATCAGTCTGACTATTGTGGCACAGCCAGCCTCACCCAGGGGAACTCGCACCTTCCCTGCATTACCTGGGCTGGCACGGCATCTATTGTTAAAGTTCACTAGAGAATATAACTTTAAAAAAGTTCTGGGATTTACAAATGAAAGAACTGAAACCAACGTGGTCATTCTAAAAGACGAGAGACTTAACATCAATCCAGGTTGTTTTCCATGTATAATTTCAGTTACATCACACTGTCAACTTTTGCTGTAAATTCTGTGTCTTATAATCTTATAGCCCCCACAACCACCTGATGAAGAAGTGGCGCTCCGAAAGCTAGTGCTTCCAAACAAACCTGTTGGACTATAACCTGGTGTTGTGGGATTTGTAACTTTGTCCACCCCAGTCCAAGATCGTCACCTCCACTTTATAATGGAATGAGCTATCAGCTGGCTGTGCTAACGTGAGGGATTGTGGTTAAAGGCTGATGGACATTTAAAGGTCACGTGGTAGACCTGCAGCAATTGGCTGTTCCTGTTGGCAAAGACAGTGAGCCTGCCATGGCCAGTGAGGAAGTTTGGGATACTATTAGATCCAAAGAAGGCTTGAACAAATTGGTTAAAAATCCTGCATAACTGAAAACTGGGAGCAGTTTAGAAATCAGGAAAAGGTGGACAAAGGGATGAACAGGTGAAAACAATGTACAAGGAACATAACAAATGATTGTCGAGGCTCCTATAGCGATGTAAGGAGAAATAGATTAATGAAGAAAGCTGTAAGTCCCTTACTGTCAGAAACAGGGGATATCTGCAATGGGGAACTAAGAAATGGCTGACCTACTAAGTACATTCTTTGGTTCTGTGTTCACAAAAGGAAGACACAAAAACATCCCAGAAATGTTGGAGTACACAGGGTTGAATGAGAGGGAGCATGTGAAGGAAATCAGTATTAGTCAGGAAATGGCTTTGAGGAAATCGATGGGATTGAAGGGGGATAAATCCCCAGGGCCTGATAATCAACATCCCAGAGTACACACGATACCAGCTCTCCAAATAATGGATGCATTGGCGGTCATCCTCCAAGGTTCTATCAACTCTGAAATAATTCCCACAGATTGGACGGACACACGCACCAAACAACCCCGCCACCCTGCGGCCGGCTGTTTCAACTTCCCCTCCCATTCACCCAAGAACATGCAAATCCTGGGCTTCCCCCACCACCAAATCATAGAACATAGAAAGATACAGCGCAGTACAGGCCCTTCGGCCCTCGATGTTGCGCCGACCGAATCCTACCTAACCTACACTAGCCCAATAACTTCCAAATGCCTATCCAATGCCCGCTTAAATGACCATAAAGAAGGAGAGTTCACCACTGCTACTGGCAGGGCATTCCATGAACTTACAACCCGCTGTGTAAAGAATCTACCCCTAACATCTGTCCTATACCTACCACCCCTTAATTTAAAGCTGTGTCCCCTAGTAACACCTGACTCCATTAGCGGTAAAAGGTTCTCAGTGTCGACCCTATCTAAACCCCTAATCATCTTATACACCTCTATCAAATCTCCCCTAAACCTTCTTTTCTCCAATGAGAACAGCCCCAAGTGCCTCAGCCTTTCCTCATAAGATTTTCCTACCATTCCAGGCAACATCCTGGTAAACCTCCTCTGCACTCGTTCCAATGCCTCCACATCCTTCCTATAGTATGGCGACCAAAACTGCACACAATACTCCAGATGAGGCCGCACCAGAGTCTTATACAACTGCAACATGACCTCAGGACTCCGGAACTCAATTCCTCTACCAATAAAGCCCAGTACACCATATGCCTTCCTCACAGCACTATTTACCTGGGTGGCAACTTTCAGAGATCTGCGTACATGGACACCAAAATCCCTCTGCTCATCCACACTACCAAGTAGCCTACCATTAGCCCAGTAATCCACCTTCTTGTTACTCCTACCAAAGTGAATGACTTCACACTTAGCTACATTGAATTCCATTTGCCACATTTCTGCCCAGCTCTGCAACTTATCTATATCCCGCTGTAACCTACCACTTCCTTCCTCACTATCCACAACTCCACCAACTTTTGTGTCATCCGCAAACTTGCTTACCCAGCTTTCAAGCCCTTCCTCTAGATCATTTATAAAGATAACAAAAAGCAATGGTCCCAAAACAGATCCTTGTGGTACACCGCTAGTAACTGCACTCCAAGATGAACATAGTCCATCAACTACTACCCTCTGTCTCCTTCCAGCCAGCCAATTCCTAATCCAAACCTCTAATGTATCCTCAATGCCATACCTCCGTAGTTTTAGCATTAGCCTACCATGGGGAACCTTATCGAACGCCTTACTAAAATCCATATACACAACATCTACTGCTTTACCCTCGTCCACTTCCTTAGTCACCTTCTCAAAGAACTCAATAAGGTTTGTGAGGCACAACCTGCCCTTCACAAAACCATGCTGGCTATCCTTGATCACGTTATTCCTATCCAGATGTTCATAAATCTTATCCCTTACCATTCTCTCTAAGACTTTTCCCACCACTGAAGTCAGACTCACTGGCCTATAGTTACTAGGGCTATCCCTACTCCCTTTCTTGAACAAGGGGACCACATTCGCTATCCTCCAGTCCTTTAGACTGGTTACATAAATGATTTGGATGCGAGCATAAGAGGTACATTTAGTAAGTTTGCAGATGACACCAAAATTGGAGGTGTAGTGGACAGTGAAGAGGGTTACCTCAGATTACAACAGGATCTGGACTAAATGGGCCAATGGGCTGAGAAGTGGCAGATGGAGTTTAATTCAGATAAATGCGAGGTGCTGCATTTTGGGAAAGCAAATCTTAGCAGGACTTATACACTTAATGGTAAGGTCCTAGGGAGTGTTGCTGAACAAAGAGACCTTGGAGTGCAGGTTCATAGCTCCTTGAAAGTGGAGTCACGAGTAGATAGGATAGTGAAGAAGGCATTTGGTATGCTTTCCTTTATTGGTCAGAGTATTGAGTACAGGGGTTGGGAGGTCATGTTGCGGCTGTACAGGACATTGGTTAGGCCACTGTTGGAATATTGTGTGCAATTCTGGTCTCCTTCCTATCGGAAAGATGTTGTGAAAGTTGAAAGGGTTCAGTTGCCAGGATTGGAGTATTTGAGCTATAGGGAGAGTCTGAATAGGCTGGGGCTGTTTTCCCTGGAGCGTCGGAGGCTGGGGGGTGACCTTATTTATTGAAAAAACGATTTTTAAAATTACATTAAACCAAAAACAATGTGTATCAAAACAATACAAAAAGAACAACTGCACTCATGTACATGAACATATAGACAGATAAATAAATAAATAATACTGCTCAGCGTGACAAATCAATAACTCTCGATCAGTGAGAATGTTAACTTGCAAATCAATAATTCTCGATCAGTGAGAGTGTTCACTTGCACATATTCATATGTTGGTAATTCTTCCTAGCGGGAATTGCGGGGAGTTGGTATGATCCATTAAACACAACCATCATGGCTGTATGAAAGCCCTTTGTAGTGTGGTAGATGAGTCTGTGTCCAGTTAATCCAAAAAAGGGGCTGCCGTGTCTTATAAAAGTTCTGTTTTTTGGTGCACCATAAACTTGTCAGAAAATCCAGAGGAATATTCTCCATGACTAATTTACAGTAACCCAACAGACCCAAGGGCTTTACAGACACCCAACATAGCAAAATGTTTCTCCTTGTGCAGAAAGTAAGAATATTGAAACTTTTTTTTCCTAACATGTACAAAGAAGTACACTGGCCATGCCCAGGAGAAGAGAGACTGGGTCCATCTCCAATTCTGTCTCCAAGACCCTCTCTATCCCACCTGCCAGAGTGCTCCAGTATGTTCGGAACTTGTGACAGGACCGGAGACAATGAGTGAGAGAGTACCTGGACTCGCTTTGCATTTGGGACAGGTTGAGGATAAGCCCACTTTGAATTTTGAAAGGCATTTAGGATGTCATGTTGCGGCTGTACAGGACATTGGTTAAACCACTTTGGAATATTACATTGAGTTTAGATTTGATTAGATTCACCAGGGATTCAAGATGGCGGCAGCCCAGTAGGTCTGGGTTTGCTGAATTCTGCCCAAGACCCAGACAAACAAGGGTATCTACCCTCCCTTCACCTCTTAAACTACTCAAAAAGTTTTTTCCCGGTCGGTATAGCCATTTTGCATCAAACTTGGTACATATTAAGATGACTAAAGGTAAAGGATCACAGAGTTTGCAACAGGCAGGGAGCCCCAACCCACTCGCAGTAACCAATGTGTCCGCGGCCACTCTGGGGGACTTACTGGCAGAGGGGAGCCTGGTCTCGGAGTTTGTCAAGCTCCGAGAGGAGATTGATGTTTCGATGGAGGAGACCCAGTCCAGGTGGGAGTCGATCTCGGTCATGGTGCAGAAGCATGACTGAGAGGTCGACAAACTTGGGCAGCGTGTTGGAGGGGCAGAACAATGGGCTGCAACCTCCGAGACCGCTGCTGAATCCTCCATGGGTCAGGTCCGGGCTCTGGAACGTTGGGTCTGGGCCTTAAAAGAGCAGATTGACGACCTCAATCTCGAAGGTTGCTGGGCCTTCCTGAACAGGAGGAGGAAGAGCTGTTTGTGGATATTTTGGAGCAATGGCTCCCACAACTGCTGAAGCTGAAGCTGGAGTTTGAGTTAGGCTGGGTGCGGGTTGAGCAGGCCCACCAGTTGCTGTTCGCAGGCCCGGTTCAGTCCAGCAGCCCCACCTGGTCCTAGTGCGACTCCAGGAGAAACCAAATGCTGCTGAAGGTCTCCAGAGTTTTGGGGAAGGATCCCCAAGCCATGGTATACAAGGGATCCAAAATAATGTTGTTCCAGGACTCTTCCCCGGTTGTGATACACAAGAGGAAGATGATTGACGAGGTAAAGAAGCATCTGAGGGATTTAAATATTCAGTACTCTTCGAGATACCTGGCAATGCTGCACTTTAGTCACAGCGGATCTGTGTATAACTTCGAGGCAAAAGTGAGGACTGCAGATGCTGGAGACCAGAGTCTAGATCAGTGTGGTGCTGGAAAAGCACAGCAGATCAGGCAGCTCCAAGGAGTGGGAAAATCAACGTTTCGGGCAAAAGCCCTTCATCAGGAATAGAGGCAGGGAGCCTCCAGGGTGGAGAGATAAATGGGAGAGGGGTGTGGGTGGGGAGAAAGTAGCAGAGAGTACAATAGGTGGATGGGGGTGGGGATGAAGGTGATAGGTCAGAGGGGAGGGTGGATAGGTGGGAAGGAAGATAGGCAGGTATGACAGGTCATGAGGATGGTGATGAGGTGGAAGGTGGACCCTTCTCCCCAGCCCCCCCCCCCCCCCTCCCATTTATCTCTCCACCCTGGAGGCTCCCTGCCTCTATTCCTGATGAAGGGCTTTTGCTCGAAATGTCGATTTTCCTGCTCCTCGGATGCTGCCTGACCTGCTGTGCTTTTCCAGCATCACACTGATCTAGACTCTATGCATAACTTTGGTTCACCGAGGAAAGTAAAAGAATTTTTGGCTGCTCTTAAATAGACTGAAGGACCTCAATCATATGGACATTATCTGGTTGCTAGGGGTGGGGGAGCATGGTTTATGTGGGGATTGTAGTCTTATATATTATATTTTATGTTGCTGCCTTGCCAAGAATGCAATAATATGGAAGGGACAGGTTGGATAGCCAATTTTAATCTCCTTGTTATAAGACATTAGGATTTGTTTGTCTTATTTTGTGATGTCTGGGCCGAGGGTATGGCCCCAGCTGGGAGGTGTCATGGTGGGATGATGGGAAGGTAGGAGTGCCCCCTCTGGGCAAGGGGGTAAGTCTCCTTTTAGTTGCGTTTTATGTTGTTATTTCTTAGGAGTAGTTTGTAGTAGTTTTGTATCAGTAGTTTCAAAGGTTGTATTTTTAAATTTGTGTGAATTGTTTATAGTGTCTACTCAATGCTTTTTGAGTGGGGTCTGGGAGTTTCCTGAATGATCATGGCTAGTCATTCATTTGAATGGTACACCTGGAATGTCAAGGGAAGCCACTCGCCAATTAAAAGGAAAAAGGTATTATCAAGTCTTAAAAAAGAGAGGGTTGATGTAGCCCTTTTACGGGAGACACACCCTACTGACAAGGAGCATCTGAAGCTGCAGCAGGAGCATTTGTCCAGGTGTTCTTCTCATCTTTCAACTCAAAAAATAGAGGAGTGGCCATTCGTATCTGGAAGAATCTTCCATTCCAAATGTTAAGCCAAATAAAAGATGAGTCCAGGTTTATAATACATAAAGCTCTGATATATGGAGAGGAATACGGGATTTTGAATGTATACTGCCCCCTGGTGCATCCTTTTAGATTCGTAACAGCTGCATTCTCCAAGCTGATGGCTCTTGGGGTATGCCACATAATTATAGGGGGAGATTGTAATTGTATTATCGACCCCGAGGTGGACAGGATAGGTCCGAGGTGGACAGGACAGGACAGGATTATGTGATTCAGCTCTGCGGGTATATCTCTGAGATCTCGGCAGTTGGCTGAGCTGAATAGGGAGTTGGGACTGGTAGATGTGTGGAGTTGTTTTCACCCTGGGGGTAGTGATTTTACTTTCCATTCTAACCCATACAAGTGTCATACCAAAATTGATATTTTTTTTGTCCCCTCAACCTTTCTGAATTCAATATTGTCCTGTAAAATAAGGAATATAACTATTTCCGACCACGCAGCAGTGTATATGGAGGTCAGGATTAGTGGTGATAAGATGGGTTCCTGACACTGGCGTATGGACCCTTTCCTATTGAAGGATAGTAAGCTCATAGAATATTTCTCACAGGTATTTAAAATTTTCTGGGCATCAAATCAGGTCCGGCCAGTCACCCATCGGTGATGTGGGAGACTGCCGAGGCCTGTGCGTGGGGCTTGATTCTCTTGTATTCTGTGACCTGAAAGTGACAAGAAGGGAGAACAACAGCATCAGCTCGCGACTCACCTGAAGGCAGCTAAGACAGCGTATTCTGATAGGCCGTCCCTAACTAAGTTACAGAGGATTACAGCCCACAGGGCTAGTTAATCAAACAGCAAAGAGGGAGATATTATTTGTGAAGCAGAGACTTTGAGTACGGTGATAAGCCGAGCAGGTATCTCACATACCTTGCCAGAAAGAAGAAGGCTCCCTAATCTGTTACATCTGGTAGTTTGACTTGTGATCCTAAAAAGATCAACTCACCTTTTAGAAAGTTCTTTTTTGAGCTGCATCAGTCAGAGGGCTGTGAGGACAGAGTGAGGAAGATGGAATTTTTTTTAAGAACCTGGACCTCTTGGGCGTAACCTTGGAGCAGGTGTCCTCTTTGAATGGCCCCCCTGAGGTGAGGCAGCCCCAGAGTGGGAAAGCTCCCAGGTCAGATGGATTTCAGGCTGAGTTTTGCAAAGAGTTTACGGATGAATTGGCCGGACCACTTACAGATATGTTTAATTATTCATCTAGTCAGGGTAGCCTCCTGCCCTCCCTGAGAGAAGCAAATACCACTCGCATTCTTAAGAAAGGTCAAGCCCCAGGTGACTGCACCACGTACAGGCTGATATCCTTATTAAATATGGACTTTAAAATCCTCTCAAAAATGCTGGCATTAAAACTGGAGAGGGTTTTACCATTTATTATAAAGAGGCTCAGACGGAGTTCATCAAGGGTTGCAGATCTACTAATAATATTAGAAGAGTGTTAAACATGGTATAGGTCTGCCACAGGGAGCGATACTGGGATTAGTCGTCTCCCTAGATGCAGAGAAGGCATTCGATCGGGTATACTGCCCCCTGGTGCATCCTTTTAGATTCGTAACAGCCGCATTCTCCAGACTGATGGCCCTTGGGGTATGCCACATAATTATAGGGGGAGATTGTAATTGTATTATCGACCCCGAGGTGGACAGGATAGGTCCAAGGTGGACAGGACAGGACAGGATTATGTGATTCAGCTCTGCGGGTATATCTCTGAGATCTCAGCAGTTGGCTGAGCTGAATAGGGAGTTGGGACTGGTAGATGTGTGGAGTTGTTTTCACCCTGGGGGTAGTGATTTTACTTTCTATTCTAACCCATACAAGTGTCATACCAAAATTGATATGTTTTTTGTCCCCTCGACCTTTCTGAATTCAATATTGTCCTGTAAAATACGGAATATAACTATTTCCGACCACGCAGCAGTGTATATGGAGGTCAGGATTAGTGGTGATAAGATGGGTTCCTGACACTGGCGTATGGAATATTTCTCACAGGAATTTAAAATTTTCTGGGCATCAATTCAGGTCGGGCCACATCTATTTTATACTACAGAAAGGTTTGGTATTGGAGAGGTTTTTACCAAGTGGGTTGTAGTATTATATATCACGACCCTAGAGCAGCAGAAGCTATTCGAACTAACGCTGATATAACAGCCCCGGAGGGAGGATCAGGTTTAGCATAAAATCACTCTTTATGCAGACAACATGCTTCTTTTCTGAAATGACCCATCGATACCTGTGCCCCGTTTAATTCAAGTGGTTAACTTGTTTGGTATGCTTCAGGTTACAAAATTAACTTTATGAAATCAGAGGCCATGCCACTAGGAGGTCTTATCAGCACATCCAATTTTAAGGATCGATCCCGCTTCCCTTTTACAGTGGTCACTGGAAGGTTTTCTCTATTTTTATTACCCCTGTATTTGGTCAGCTATACAAAGTCAATTATGTGCACTAATTAGAGAAAATCAGGCAGGACCACCAACGCTGGGAAGATCTCCCAATATCCTGATGAGGAAGAAGAGGTTTGGTCAAGGTGAATATTCTACCTCACCTACACACCCCATGAGAATGCCTCCTCTGATGTTGCTGAGACAGGCACTGCGTAAGCTTTATGGTTGGCTTGGCTCCTTTATTTGGAACCCCTTATTAAATTAGATAAGTTGCAACTCCCACAAGTAAGGGGAGGTCTAGATTTCCCAGATTTTAGACCTGTGGAGTGCCAGAAGGATCGGTGCTGGGCCCTCTGCTTTTTGTCATTTACATAAATGATTTGGATGTGAGCATAAGAGATACAGTTAGTAAGTTTGCAGATGACACCAAAATTGGAGGTGTAGTGGACAGCGAAGAGGGTTACCTCAGATTACAACAGGATCTGGACCAGATGGGCTAAAGGGCTGAGGAGTGGCAGATGGAGATAAATGTGAGGTGCTGCATTTTGGGAAAGCAAATCTCCGCAGGACTTATACACTTAATGGTAAGGTCCTAGGGAGTGTTGGAGTGACAAAGAGACCTTGGAGTGCAAGTTGGGTATGCTTTCCTTTATTGGTCAGAGTATTGAGTACAGGGGTTGGGAGGTCATGTTGCGGTTGTACAGAATGTTGGTCAGGCCACTGCTGGAATATTGCGTGCAGTTCTGGTCTCCTTCTTATCGGAAAGATGTTGTGAAAGATGTCATTTATTTATCTTTTATTGTTGGTTATGTATTGTATTGTAGTTTTTTTCTTATATTTTTGTGTTTTGGTGATCTGTAGAGTAGATTAGTAGTTTGTTTTCTTTATTTATATTGATGTTGCTATTACATTTTAAAGTGGTTACACTATTTTGTATTAGTTGTGTAATTTTAATTAAAAAAAATGAAAAACTAGGTTTATTTTTCAATAAAAATAATTAGCAAATAAAATCCCACAACCCCAGGTTGTAGTCCAACAGGTTTATTTGGAAGCACACTAGCTTTTGGAGCGACGCTCCTTCATCAGGTGGTTGGACTATAACCTTACCCCACCCATCTTCCACCTCGTTGCGAGGAAAATCACCAGCAAAGCACAGGAAATGACTTGTAGAATCATAGGATCTCTACAGTGCAGATAGAGGCCATTCGATCCATCAAGTCTGAACCAACCTTCTGGACAGCATCCCAACCAGACCCAGACTCCCACCCGATCCCCACAACCCTGCATTTCCCATTGCAAATCCATCTCGCCTACACATCCCTGGACAATACAGGATAATGTAGCATGGCCAATCCACCTAACTTGCACATCTTTGGACTGAGGTGAAAACCCATGCAGACACAGGCAGAACACAAAAACTCTAACGGACAAACCCTCAAACCCAGGTCCCTGGTGCTGTGAGGGCAGGAGAGCTATGCAGCGTGCTGGACGGAACTGCTAGTCAGTCCTGCTCCTCGGATGCTGCCTGAACTGCTGTGCTTTTCCAGCACCACTCTAATCCAGGGACTGTGAGTCAGAACAGTCAGGCTGCAGATTGGTAGCTCAGCAGGAGAAGCGGATGGAGGGTCCAGATTCCTGCCCGGAATTCCAGAGGGAACCAACAGTCCTGCCATGGGACCTGGTGCACAAAGCCAGCAACCAGCAAAATGCCCCATCCCAATGGGAACTGTAAGAGACATGGACACATTTCTAACTAGCCATTAAACTATGTTGACAGCTGGACAGGATTCATTTGTTTAAACATTCCTTGCACAAGGCCCACAAATATCTTGGTTAAAATGAGCATACTTAAATACAAATAAATAATGCAAAGGATTTCATTAAAATCACGATTGTTTTAATGATAATATTAACAAATAATAGTAACACATGCTTGAAAGGATTCATTAGACACTGAGCAGGTCCGATTGACTGAAATTAGGAACGAGACTCCAACCTAAGTTTACAACAGTATTTTGTAAATCTGAGTTACAGTCATATAGATGTACAGCACATATTCAGACCCTTCAGTCCAACCCGTCCATGCTGACCAGATATCCCAACCCAATCTAGTCCCACCTGCCAGCGCCCAGCCCATATCCCTCCAAACCCTTCCATTCATATACTCATCCAAATGCCTCTTAAATGTTGCAATTGTACCAGCCTCCACCACATCCTCTGGCAGCTCATTCCATACATTTACCACCCTCTGCGTGAAAACGTTGCCCCTGCGGTCTCTTTTATATCTTTCCCCTCTCACCCTAAACCTATGCCCTCTAGTTCTGGACTCCCGACCCCAGGGAAAAGACTTTGTCTATTTATCCTATCCATGTCCCTCATAATTTTGTAAACCTCTATAAGGTCACCCCTCAGCCTCCGACGCTCCAGGGAAAACAGCCCCAGCCTGTTCAGCCTCTCCCTATAGCTCAAATCCTCCAACCCTAGCAACATCCTTATAAATCTTTTCTGAACCCTTTCAAGTTTCACAACATCTTTCTGATAGGAAGGAGACCAGAATTGCATGCAATATTCCAACAGTGGCCTAACCAATGTCCTGTACAGCCACAGCATGACCTCCCAACTCCTGTGCTCAATACTCTGACCAATAAAGGAAAGCATACCAAATGCTGCCTTCAATATCCTATCTACCTGTGACTCCACTTTCAAGGAGCTATGAACCTGCACTCCAAGGTCTCTTTGTTTAGCAACACTCCCTAGGACCTTACCAGTAAGTGTATAAGTCCTGCGAAGATTTGCTTTCCCAAAATGCAGCACCTCACATTTATCTAAATTAAACTCCATCTGCCACTTCTCAGCCCATTGGCCCATCTGGTCCAGATCCTGTTGTAATCTGAGGTAACCATCTTCGCTGTCCACTACACCTCCAATTTTGATGTCATCTACAAACTTACTAACTGTACCTCTTATGCTCGCATCTAAATCATTTATGTAAATGACAAAAAGTAGAGGACCCAGCACCGATCCTTCTGGCACTCCACTGGTCACAGACCTCCAGTCTGAAAAACAACCCTCCACCACCACCCTCTGTCTTCTACCTTTGAGCCAGTTCTGTATCCAAATGGCTAGTTCTCCCTGTATTCCATGAGATCTAACTTTGCTAATCAGTCTTCCATGGGGAACCTTGTTGAACACCTTACTGAAGTCCATATAGATCACATCTACTGTTCTGCCCTCATCAATCCTCTTTGTTACTTCCTCAAAAAACTCAATCAAATTTGTGAGATATGATTTCCCATGCACAAAGCCGTGGTGACTTTCTCTAATCAGTCCTTGCCTTTCCAAATCCATGTACATCCTGTCCCTCAGGATTCCCTCCAACAACCTGCCCACCACTGATGTCAGTTGAAAAGAGCTATTTAATTTTGGAGAGGTTGGGTGGAACCTCAAGGCTACCACCTTGTTGCGGTAAAATAGTTGTGGTTATTGTTTATTTGAGATCAGAGTTTTGAAACGGTATCTAATTGTCAAGTCTAGAATATAGCTGACCAGGGTAGGCTGACAGATTGTAATGTTACATTTTAATCATACAACTTTTACTTTGGAGATAGAGAAATATAAGAATTTTCTCTTAAAAGTTTTACTTGCAGTATTATTGAGGGCCAAAGGGCCTGTTCTGCGGTGTATTGTTCTATTATATGACATTAAACTAACTAGCAAGGGTTGAGGTTTGTGTGAATTGTAAATGATCTCTGAAGGACCAGAATTAACGATTACACAGCCATTTCTTGTAATTTTTTTTTGTTTTCAATGAATAAAATGAACAAAATCTTAAAATAGTGAGTAACCCACCCAGACCCATTCCTCTCGCCTATATTTACTTCTGACTAATGCACCTAACACTACGGACAATTTAGGGTGGTCAATTCACCTGACTTGCACATCTTTGGTCTGTGGGAGGAAACCCACGCAGACACGGGGAGAATGTGCAAACTCCACACAGTGCCAGTCACCCAAGGCTGGAATTGAACCTGGGTTCCTGGCACTGTGAGGGAGCAGTGCTAACCACTGAGCCACCATGCTGTCCTTCTGGTCTCCCTGCACACACTGACTGGCTCCAATTGCCGGGATGCCACAGTCTTGGCACAATTTCTCAGCAGGGAGGAGAGAGGATGACTGAGCCAATTACACATCACCATCAGCAACTAGCCTAACCACAGCAAATCACCATTGAACATGGGCAGGACACACACACACACACACACACACACACTCCTACAGATACACACTCACACACACACACACCTACAGATACACACACCTACAGATGCACACACACTCCTACAGATACACACTCACACACACACACCTACAGATACACACACCTACAGATACACACACACACTCCTACAGATACACACTCACACACACACACACACCTACAGATACACACACCTACAAATACACACACACATACACTCTCCTACAGATACACACGCACCTACAGATATACACACACACACACAGATACTCCTACACTCACACACACACACACACACTCCTACAGATACACACTCACACACACACCTACAGATACACACACACACTCCTACAGATACACACTCACACACACACACACCTACAGATACACACACCTACAGATACACACACACACACTCTCCTACAGATACACACGCACCTACAGATATACACACACACACACACACACACACACACAGATACTCCTACACTCACACACACACACTCCTACAGATACACACACTCCCACACTCACACATGTACCCGCTCACAGACTGAAGACACTTTCACACTCACACACACAAACCCACACATACAGATTTTTGGGGTGAATTTGTACTTGCAGAGTTACATTGTACTTTGCTCAAAAACTGCATGAATCCATGTAAGACCCTAGGTCAGAGTGGTGCTGGAAAAGCACAGCAGTTCAGGCAGCATCTGAGGAGCAGGAGCTGCCTGACCTGCTGTGCTTTTCCAGCACCACTCTAATCTAAACTCTGGTTTCCAGCATCTGCAGTACTCACTTTTGCAATCTCAGACTCTGTTCACTCATTTTTTAGATTAGAATCAGTCTAAACATTATGGCACAGACAACCGCACACAGGGGTCGGACACCTTCAAGATCTCAACATATTTTCTGCCCTGACACCAATTGTTACAGTTAACCTGAGAATGTAACTTTTAAAAACGTTTTGTGATTTACATATAAAAGAAGTGGAACTATCATAGTCATTGTGGGTGGCACAGTGGTTAGCACTGCTGCCTCACAGCGCCAGAGACCCAGGTTCAATTCCTGCCTCAGGTGACTGACTGTGTGGAGTTTGCACATTAAGACATAGGAGTGGAAGTAAGGCCATTCGGCCCATCGAGTCCACTCCGCCATTCAATCATGGCTGATGGGCATTTCAACTCCACTTACCCACATTCTCCCCGTAGCCCTTAATTCCTTGTGACATCAAAAATTTATCAATTTCTGCCTTGAAGACATTTAGCGTCCCGGCCTCCACTGCGCTCTGCGGCAATAAATTCCACAGGCCCACCACTCTCTGGCTGAAGAAATGTCTCCACATTTCTGTTCTGAATTGACCCCCTCTAATTCTAAGGCTGTGTCCACGGGTCCTAGTCTCCTCGCCTAATGGAAACAATTTCCTAGCATCCACCCTTTCCCAGCCATGTATTATGTTGTACGTCTCTATTAAGTCTCCCCTTAATCTTCTAAACTCCAATGAATACAATCCCAGGATCCTCAGCCATTCCTCATTCTCCCCATGTCTGTGTGGGTTTCCTCCCACAGTCCAAAGAGATGTGCGGGTCAGGTGAATTGGCCATGCTAAATTGCCCCTAGTGTTAGGTAAGGGTAAATGTAGGGGAATGGGTGGATTGCGGGTCAGTGTGGTCGGTTGGGCCGAAGGGCCTGTTTCCACACTGTAAATAATCTAATCTAATCATTCTAACAGATGAGAGACTTAACAAACAATCAAGGTATTTTTTTATGTATAATTTCAGTTACATCACACTGTAATCCTGTTGCTATAAGTTCTGTGTCTTATGATCCTGCTCCACAACCTCCTGATGAAGGAGCAGCGCTCCGAAAGCCAGTGCTTCCAAATAAACCTTTCCGACTATAACCTGGTGTTGTGGGATTTTTAACTTCAGAGGATTTATGACACACCTCTTGGACCAGAGATAGGGAAACTATCACATCCTGCCCCATTCACTCAGCTCCGCCCCATCCCTCAGCTCCGCCCCATCCCCTCAGCTCCGCCCCATCCCCTCAGCCCCGCCCCATCCCCTCAGCTCCGCCCCATCCCCTCAGCCCCGCCCCATCCCCTCAGTCCCGCCCTATCCCATCAGCGCTGCCCCATCAGCTCAGCCCTGCCCCATCCCCTCAGCCCCGCCCCATCCACTCAGCCCCACCCCTTCCACACCATCCTCAGCCCCACCCCAACCCCTCATCCCACCCCATCCCCTCAGCCCTGCCCCATCCCCTCAGCCCCGCCCCATCCACTCAGCCCCACCCCTTCCACACCATCCTCAGCCCCACCCCAACCCCTCATCCCACCCCATCCCCTCAGCCCTGCCCCATCCCCTCAGCCCCGCCCCATCCACTCAGCCCCACCCCTTCCACACCATCCTCAGCCCCACCCCAACCCCTCATCCCACCCCATCCCCTCAGCCCTGCCCCATCCCCTCAGCCCCGCCCCATCCACTCAGCCCCACCCCTTCCACACCATCCTCAGCCCCACCCCAACCCCTCATCCCACCCCATCCCCTCAGCCCTGCCCCATCCCCTCAGCCCCGCCCCATCCACTCAGCCCCACCCCTTCCACACCATCCTCAGCCCCACCCCAACCCCTCATCCCACCCCATCCCCTCAGCCCTGCCCCATCCCCTCAGCCCCACCCCATCCCCTCAGCCCCGCCCCATCCCCTCAGCCCCACGCCATCCACTCAGCCCCGCTCCATCCCTCAGCTCCGCCCCATCCCCTCAGCCCCACGCCATCCACTCAGCCCCGCCCCATCCCACAGCCCCGCTCCATCCCTCAGCTCCACCCCATCCCCTCAGCCCCCCGCCATCCACTCAGCCCCACCCCATCCCCTCAGCCCCGCCCCATCCACTCAGCCCCGCCCCATCCACTCAGCCCCACCCCATCCACTCAGCCCCGCCCCATCCCACAGCCCCACCCCATCCACTCAGCCCCGCTCCATCCCTCAGCTCCACCCCATCCCCTCAGCCCCCCGCCATCCACTCAGCCCCACCCCATCCCCTCAGCCCTGCCCCATCCCCTCAGCCCCGCCCCATCCACTCAGCCCCACCCCATCCACTCAGCCCCGCTCCATCCCTCAGCTCCCCCCATCCCCTCAGCCCCACCCCATCCACTCAGCCCCACTCCATCCCTCAGCTCCGCCCCATCCCCTCAGCCCCACGCCATCCACTCAGCCCCGCCCCATCCCTCAGCTCTGCCCCATCCCCTCAGCCCCACGCCATCCACTCAGCCCCACCCCATCCACTCAGCCCCGCCCCATCCCACAGCCCCACCCCATCCACTCAGCCCCGCTCCATCCCTCAGCTCCACCCCATCCCCTCAGCCCCCCGCCATCCACTCAGCTCCGCCCCATCCCACAGCCCCGCTCCATCCCTCAGCTCCGCCCCATCCCCTCAGCCCCCCGCCATCCACTCAGCCCCACCCCATCCCCTCAGCCCCACCCCATCCCCTCAGCCCCGCCCCATCCCACAGCCCCACCCCATCCACTCAGCCCCACCCCATCCCCTCAGCCCCACCCCATCCCCTCAGCCCCGCCCCATCCCTCAGCCCCCCGCCATCCACTCAGCCCCACCCCATCCCCTCAGCCCCACCCCATCCCCTCAGCCCCGCCCCATCCACTCAGCCCCGCGCCATCCACTCAGCCCCACCCCTTCCAAACGATCCTCAGCCCCGCCCCATCCTCTTAGCCCTGCCACATCCCCTCAGCCCCACCCCAACCCCTCAGCCCTGCCCCATCCCCTCAGCCCCGCCCCATCCCCTCAGCCCCACCCCTTCCCTCAGCCCCGCTCAAACTCAGAAAGGGATCTTGCTGTAAGGTTGAGTGAAATAGGAGTTGACGGGAAGGGTGAGAGCAGTAACAAATTAAAAATACTATATATGAATGCATGAAGTATTAGACATAAGATGGATGAGCTGGAGGCTCTTTTGGAAATTGGCAGATACGATATTGTGGGGATAACTGAGACCCGTGGCTTCAAGTGGATAGGGCCTGGGAAATGAATATTCAAGGCTACATGTGCTATCGTAAGGACAGACTGACGGGCAGAGGGAGTGGGGTTGCCCTGTTGGTAAAGGAGATAATTCTGTCCCTTGCGCAGGGGAACCTAAGCTCAGGGGGTGTCGAGTCAGTGTGGATAGAGCTGAGAAATTCTAAGGGTAAAATGACCCTCTTGGGAGTTATCTACAGGCCCCCAAACAGTAGTCTGGATGTCGGATGTAAGTTCAATCAGGAGCTGAAATTGGCCTGTGGTAAAGATGTTACTACAGTTGTTATGGGGGATTTTAACATGCAGGTAGACTGGGAGAATCAGGATGGTATTGGACCTCAAGAAAGAGACTTTATGGAGTGCCTCCGAGATGGATTCTAGAACAGCTGGTGCTGGAGCCAACCAGGGAGAAGGCAATTCTGGATCTGGTATTGTGTAACGAACCAGAATTGGTCAGAGACCTCGAAGTGAAGGAGCCATTGGGAAGTAGTGACCATAATACAATAAGCTTCAATCTGCAATTTGAGCGGGAGAGGGTACAATTGGAAGTGACAATATTTCTGTTGAATAAAGGGAACTATGGAGCTATGAGGGAGGAGCTGGCCAAAGTTCAATGGTGCATTACCTTAGCAGGGATGACAGTGGAGGAACAATGGCGGATATTTTGGTGTATAATGCAGAAGTTGCAGGATCAGTTCATTCCAAAAAGGAAGAAAGATCCCAGGAGGAGGCAGGGGTGGCTGTGGCTGATGAGGGAAGTTAAGAAACATATAAAGTCAAAAGAGAAAAAGTAGGGGATCCAAGATGGCGGCGACCCAGCAAGTCTGAGTCTACAGTGCTCCTCCCAAGACTTGGGCAAAGTGGGTCACCCACCCCCACCACACTCACCAAATCATTTAAACTAGATGTTTAATTTAATTAGTTGTTTAGTATTGAATTTAAACAATTTAATCTTCAGTAAAAATGACTAAAGGGAAGGGAGCCCGCAGCTCTCAGCAGGCAGGAACCCCTCCCCCACCCTCTCCAGCTGCAGCAGAGGCGTCCGCAGCCACCCCGGGGGGACTGACCGACGGTGGTGAGCCTTGTGGAAATCATCTCCAAACTGGATGTGAAGATTGATGCCTTCATTGAAGAATCCCGAAATCGATGGGACTCACTCTCGGCCGCACTACAAAAGCATGACTGAGACATTAAGGAAATCGAGCGCCGAGTCAGAGGGGCGGAGCTAAAGGGCTGCGACCTCCGAAACTACAGCGCAATCGGCCGTGGATCGGTCCGGATTCTCGAACAGCGAGTCCGGACCTTAGAGAACCATATTGACGACCTCGAGAATCAAGGTCATCGAAAAAATATTAGTTTGCTGGGCCTTCCCGAACGGGAAGAGGAAGGCCAGCTTACAGCATTCCTGGAGCAGTGGCTGCCACAGCTTTTAAATCCGGAGGCTGGATCAGGCCAGGTAAGGGTGGAATGGGCCTACCGGGTCGCAATACGCGGGCCCGGCCTGAACCAGCGCCCACACCCGGTCCTGTTCCAGCTGCAGAGCTATAGGGAGAGGCAGATACTCCTAGAAGCCTCTAGAAATCTTGGAAAAGATCCCCAAGCCATGATCTATAAAGGATCCAAGATCATGTTATTCCAGGACGTTTCCCCAGCTCTGGTCCGAAAGAGGAAGGCGTTCAATGAGGCGAAGAAGTGTTTAAGGGACTTAAATACTCAGGACTCCTTACGCTACCCAGCGACGCTACGCTTTAACCATAAAGGGTCCGTGTATAACTTCGGATCACCGGAAAAGGCCAAGGAATTTTTGGACTCTCTTAAATAAATTGTAAGAGATAATTGATGTAGGTTTGTCTCCCCCCCCCCCCCCCACTCCGGTTTATATCCTCCCCTCTTCCTTTTTTACCTTAGTGTTTAATATTATCTTGGGGGTGGGGAGAGGGATTTATTTATTTAAGACATAAATCTTAACAATTTTCTCTCCTACCTCCTTGTTTTTTTTAATTATTCTATATATATATATATATATAGACTGGGGGAGTCTAGTTAATGTCGGTGGGGGGAGGTGGTTACCTTATTCTATTTTGCCTCTCTCTCTAGGAGCGGAGTTGTTTTCCCTTGTTATTTTGTATTATTATATTTAATTATTACTTGTTGAGGTTGTAATTTTATAGTTATATATGTTTATACATGGTATTAACATTACCAAATATAACCAGGTGTTGGTGTGGGTGGAGGAGGGGGTGGGGGAAGGGTGCTCACTGTTAACTCTAGCTCTGTAGTATATTTGAATTCTCCTCATCCTATTGAGGAGCACCTGGGTCAAGGGTGGGGCACTGGTTGGGAGAGGATACGATGGACCTTTGGAAAGGAAGTGACACCCCCTGGAAACAAGGGGGAAAATTTCCATTTAAATACGTTTTATATTTTTTTTATTTAGAAATAGTTTTTTATTACACTGTTGTGAGTGTATTAGACAGCCTTTATTTTTGTGAATTTTATATGCTCTGTGCTTGGGATGTTCTGGATAGGGTTTCCCCTCCTGAGGGGTCTCAGATTTGCCCAGACGATTATGGTTGATCAGTCGGTTAAATGGTGCACCTGGAATGTCAAGGGGAGTAATTCACCAATCAAAAGGAAGAAAATATCATCAAACCTCAAGAAAGAAAGGGTTGATATAGCTCTCCTACAGGAGACACATCTGTTGGATAAAGAACACTTGAAATTACGACAGGGTGGATTTGATCAGGCCTTTTTTTCTTCTTTTAGCTCAAAAAGTAGGGGAGTTGTTATTCTTATTCAGAAGAATTTCCCTCTCAAAATCCTAAATCAGATGAAAGACGAATCTGGATGATATATTCTGATTAAAGCCCTTATAAATGGAGAGGAATATGGAATTTTAAATTTGTATTGCCCCCGGCACATCCTCTTAAATTTGTAACGGAAGCCTTCTCAAAATTGATGGCTCTCGGTGCCCATCATACAATTATAGGGGGAGACTTTAATTGTATTATGGATCTGGAAATAGATAGGATTCCCAAGAGTACTGCAGGAGTATCTCCCAGATCTAGACAATTGGTGGATCTGAACAAGAATTAGGATTAGTAGATGTATGGAGATGCCTTCATCCACAGGGCAGAGATTTTTCTTTTTACTCCAATCCACATAAATGTCATACCAGAATCATTTTCTTGCCCCCCCCCCTCGATTTTTTTGAATTCCTTATCATCCTGTAAAATAGGTACTATAGCAATTTCCGACCACGCTGCTGTATATATGGAAATCAAGGCGAGGAACAATGAGACATCCCCCCGGCATTGGCGTATGGACCCCTTCCTAATGAAAGATAGTAAATTTGTAAAGTACTTCTCTCAAGAATTTAAAACTTTTTTAGAAATTAATTCGGGTACGGTTAGCAACCCATCAATGATGTGGGAGACCATCAAAGCTTACGCGTGAGGTTTGAGCATCTCCTACTCAGCGACCCAGAAAAACTTAAAGGGAGAACAACAGCATCTGCTCGAAGCACGCTTAAAAGCGGCTGAAACTGCACATGCTGATAGACCTTCTTTTATCAAATTACAAAGGATTACAGCCCTTAGGACAGTTCTAAACACCACGCTTACCCAAACGGCTAAGAGGGAAATATTATTTGCAAAACAAAGGTTATAGGAATTTGGCAACAAACCGGGTAGATACTTAGCATTTCTTGCAAAGAGAAAAAAAGGCCCCTCAAACTATCACATCTATCAAGGAAAGTACGGGCACTCTGACTCATAATCATAAAAGGATTAAAACAATCTTTAGAAAATTTTATTCTGATTTATATAAATCGCAGGATTGCGAAGACAGGACTAGGAGGATGCAATCATTTTTTAAAAACCTGACCTTTCCGGGCCTAACTCCAGAACAGGTATCGGTCATGAATGTTCCCCTAACAGTCCAAGAAATACTTGACGCAATCAGGCAACTTCAGAGCGGTAAGGCACCTGGCCCAGATGGTTTTCAAGCTGAATTCTATAAAGAATTTACAGGAATGTGGCTGGTCCACTTATGGACATGTATAACTATGCATACAGTCAGGGCTGTCTCCCGCCTTCACTGAAAGAGGCAAATATCTCTCTTATCCTTAAAAAAGGAAAGGACCCAGAAGATTGTGCGTCATATAGACCAATATCCTTGCTAAATGTAGATTTTAAAATCCTTTCTAAAACATTAGCATTGAGACTAGAAAGGGTACTGCCACATATCATAAAGGAGGATCAGACGGGATTTATTAAGGGCCGTAGATCATCCAATAATATTAGAAGGGTTTTGAATATGATTCAAGCCTGTCATTAGGGAAAGATACCAGGAGTAGTAGTCTCATTAGATGCAGAAAAAGCATTCGACAGGGTTGAATGGTCATATTTGTTTTACACATTGGAAAGGTTTGGCGTTGGACAGGTGTTTACCAAATGGGTCTCAACATTGTATAGTGATCCCAAAGCAGTTGTGGTTACCAATGGATTAGGTTCGGATAGCTTCAGTGTGGGTAGGGGCTGCCGTCAGGGGTGTCCTCTCTAGCCATTGTTATTTACGCTAATAATTAAACCACTAGCAGAACCTATAAGGACTGATCCTAATATAACGGCCCTGAGGATTGGTACAGGTAAACATAAAATTACCCTTTATGCAGATGATGTTTTTCTATTCCTCAGTAATCCTCTGATGTCCGTACCTCGCTTAACCCAAGTTATTAATACATTTAGCACATTCTCAGGCTATAAAATTAATTTCTCAAAATCGGAGGCTATGCCAATGGGTGGCCTTGCTATGACACCCCACTTAGTAGACAAATCCCACTTTCCCTTTCGGTGGTCCCTGGAGGGCTTCTTATATTTAGGTATTTTTATTACCCCAGTATTTGGTCAGTTATACAAGGCTAACTTTGTGCAATTACTGGAGAGGATAAGGCAGGACCTCCAGTGATGGGGAGACCTTCCAATTTCCTGGTTGGGTAGAATAGCACTAATTAAAATGAATGTCCTGCCCCGTCTCCTATACCCTATGAGAATGCTCTCGGTGATGCTGCCGAGGGTGGCTCTACGTAAATTATATGGCTGGTTGGGTTCCTTTATCTGGAATCATAGACGGCCTCTCATTAAGCTGAAGAAGCTACAGCTTCCACAGGCAAGGGGAGGATTGGACTTCCCAGATTTTAGGAAATATCAGTTAAGTTCCCTATTAAGTTACATAGCTGATTGGGTCTTGTCTGATCCACAGTCAATCTGGCTGGACATCGAGACTTCTCAAGTAAAATGCCCACTTATTAATCTTTTATTTTCAGACAAGAGGAAAATCATTACAGATCACTGTAAAAACCCTAATACTAAACACAATTAAAGCTTGGAATATAATGCGGCAAAATGAGGGTAATTCACATAAAACATCCCTCTATGCGCCGATAGTGGGAGCATGGGGATTCCAACCGGGGTTTACAGATACCACTTTTAAACTCTGGAGATCCAGGGGTATCTCATGTCTAGGGGACATATTTAAAGATGGGATCCTGATGTCTTTTGAACAGTTGCATCAGAAATTTGGATTACCTAATGGAGACCTCTTTCAATACTTCCAAATTCGAGATTATATACAGAAGAAGACTACATTATTAGATAGTCTTTATAAATCAGATAGAGAATGCAATGTCCTGTGACCAGTGGGGGTATCTTCCGTCAGTACTATTTATCATTTACTACATGATGAAGTATCAGGAGATATGGACAATCTGGTTAAAACATGGGATCAGGAATTAGGACTGGAAATCTCTATAGAAATGTGAAATGACATTTGGGAAAACGCCAGAAGAATCACCATCTGCAACAGAACTCTGGCTATCCAGCTGAAGATACTTCATAGGGCCCATATAGCACCGGTTCGATTGGCAAAATTTAAGGCAGGAGCATCTCCAATGTGTCCCAAATGTAAAATAGAGGTGGGCACTCTTGTACATTGCCTATGGACTTGTCATAAGATCCATAGATACTGGACTAAAGTAGCAATTACCCTGACAGAAATTCTAGGAACGGAAATTAGAGTGGACCCTGTATCTCTGCTTTTGGGCTTTTCGAACTTATCCTCCCTGGATAAGCACGGGAAGAGATTATTTTCTATTCTCTCTTTCTGTGCAAGGAAAAATATTTTGGTAAACTGGGTGGCTGAGGGCCCCCCTGGACTTTCGATTTGGCACAGATTAATTATGGAATGTCCCTTGACTTCCTTACAAATATGGTGCACCGAAAGACTGAATTATTCTATGAAATATGGCAGCCCTTCTTGAATTATATAAACACAGATATTTCGGCCATCCTAACAAGGGCTTTTATTTAATGGAGATGGCGAACCTGGCTGGTCTGGGGCCCCTTGGGAGAGGAATCCTGCACGAATACGGGTTTTGTTACGATTTGATGTTAACATATTCCGAGCATGTATCTCACTACCCAATTTCTGTGTTATCCGTCGGTTTTTTTTTCTTTCTCTTATTTGAATAATGTAAGAGACTTAATTATACACTCTGGTTAGTCGTAGATTAGATTAGTAGTTAGTTGAGTTTTGTTTTTTTCTCTCGGTATTCTTCTTTTGTTAAATTTTGGTTATTATTTATTTCAGATTTAATTGTAAATCAATGTTTGTACTTGAGAGTTTTGTTTATTTTTGTAAACTTGTAAAAATGTTAAATTTCCAATAAAAATATTTATAAAAAAAAGCGAAAAAGAATAACATAGCAAAGATAAGTGGGAAAACGGAGGACTGGGAAGCTTTTAAAGAACAACAGAGGATTACTAATAAGGAAATACGCAGAGAAAAAAATGAGGTACGAAGGTAAACTGGCCAAAAATATAAAGGAGGATAGTAAAAGCTTGTTTAGGTATGTGAAAGGGAAAAAAATGGTTAAGACTAAAATTAGGCCCTTGAAGACAGAAATGGGTGAATACATTACAGGGAACAAAGAAATGGCAGAAGAATTGAATTGGTACTTCAGATCTGTGTTCACTGGGGAAGACACAAGCAATCTCCCTGAGGTAACAGTGGCTGAAGGACCTGAACTTAAGGGAATTTATATTTGCTAGGAATTGGTGTTGGAGAGACTGTTAGGTCTGAAGGTTGATAAGTCCCCAGGGCCTGATGGTCTACATCCCAGGGTACTGAAGGAGGTGGCTCGAGAAATCATGGATGCGTTGGTGATTATTTTCCAGATTTCGATAGATTTGGGGTCGGTGCCTGAGGATTGGAGGGTGGCTAATGTTGTACCACTTTTTAAGAAAGGTGGGAGAGAGAAAGCAGGAAATTATAGACCAGTTAGTCTGACCTCAGTGGTGGGAAAGATGCTGGAGTCTATTATAAAGGATGAAATTACGACACATCTGGATAGTAGTAACAGGATAGGTCAGAGTCAGCATGGATTTATGAAGGGGAAATCGTGCTTGACTAATCTTCTGGAATTTTTTGAGAATGTAACTCTGAAGATGGACAAGGGAGATCCAGTAGATGCAGTGTACCTGGACTTTCAGAAAGCCTTTGATAAAGTCTCACATAGGAAGTTAGTGAGTAAAATTAGGGCGCATGGTATTGGGGGCAAAGTACTGACTTGGATTGAAAGTTGGTTGGCTGACAGGAAACAAAGAGTAGTGATAAATGGCTCTATTTCGGAATGGCAGGCGGTGACCAGTGGGGTACCGCAGGGATCCGTGCTGGGACCGCAGCTTTTTACAATATATATTAATGATATAGAAGATGGCATTAGTAATAACATTAGCAAATTTGCTGATGATACTAAGCTGGGTGGCAGGGTGAAATGTGATGAGGATGTTAGGAGATTACAGGGTGACCTGGACAGGTTAGGTGAGTGGTTAGATGCATGGCAGATGCAGTTTAATGTGGATAAATGTATGGTTATCCACTTTGGTGGCAAGAACAGGAAGGCAGATTACTACCGAAATGGAATCAATTTAGGTAAAGGGGCAGTACAGAGAGATCTAGGTGTTCTTGTACACCAGTCAATGAAGGTAAGCATGCAGGTACAGCAGGTAGTGAAGAAGGCTAATAGCATGCTAGCCTTCATAACAAGAGGGATTGAGTATAGAAGCAAAGAGATTCTTCCGCAGCTGTACAGGGCCCCGGTGAGACCGCACCTGGAATATTGTGTGCAGTTCTGGTCTCCAAATTTGAGGAAAGACATTCTGGCTATTGAGGGAGTGTAGCGTAGGTTCACGAGGTCAATTCCTGGAATGGCGGGACTACCTTATGCTGAAAGACTGGAGTAACTGGGCTTGTATACCCTTGAGTTTAGAAGACTGAGAGGGGATCTGATTGAGACATATAAGATTATTAAAGGATTGGACACTCTGGAGGCAGGAAACATGTTTCCGCTGATGGGTGAGTGCCGAACCAGAGGACACAGCTTAAAAATACGGGTTGGACCATTTAGGACAGAGATGAGGAGAAACTTCTTCACCCAGAGAGTGGTGCGTGTGTGGAATTCTCTGCCCCAGAGGGCAGTGGAGGCCCAGTCTCTGGAGTTGGATAGAGCTCTCAAGGATAGTGGAATCAAGGGTTATGGAGATAAGGCAGGAACAGGATACTGATTAAGGATGATCAGCCATGATCATATTGAATGGTGGTGCAGCCTCGAAGGGCAGAATGGCCTAGTCCTGTACCTATTGTCTATTGTCTATTGGGTAGGCTAAAGGATATTAAAGTGGACAAATCCCCAGGACCAGTTGGGATCTATCCCAGGTTGCTGAGGGAGGCGAGAGAGGAAATAGCTGGGGCCCTGACAGATATCTTTGTGGCATCCCTAAATACAGGTGAGGGGCTGGAGGACTGGAGGTTTGTTCATGTTGTCCCCCTGTACAATAAGGGTAGTAGGGATATTCCAGGTAACTGCAGACCAGTGACCCTGACGTCAGTGGTGGGAAAATACTGAGGGAGATATACCCTCAGCCCCGCCCCTTCCCCTCAGGACCACCCCTTCTGTCAGCCCCGCCCCTTCCCCTCAGGACCACCCCTTCTGTCAGCCCCGCCCCTTCCCTCAGCCCCACCCCATCCCCTCAGGACCACCCCTTCCCTCAGCCCTGCCTCTTCCCCAGCCCCAGCCCTTCCCTCTGCCACGCCCCTTCCCTCTTCAGGCCCTCCTCATTCCTGAGGAAGGGCTCATGCCCGGAATGTCGACTCTCCTGTTCCTCGGATGCTGCCTGACCTGCTGCGCTTTTCCAGCAACACATTTTCAGCTTCATCTGCAGTCCTCACTTTCTCCGAGATCACCTGAGCCCCGCCCCTCACCGCCCCGCACCGCCCCGCCCACACACAACCCCGCCCCGCCGACACTCAGCCCCGCCCCTCACCGTCTCGTCCCCGCCCCTTACCGCCTCGCTCCCCACAACCCCGCCCACATTCAGGCCCGTCCTGCCCACACAGCCCCGCCCCCGCCCCTCACTGCGCCGGCTCATCCTCAGCCCCGCCCCCTAGCCTTGACCTCACCAAGATGGCGTTCGGTCCGGTTGTTCGGAGACGTGATGAGGTCAAGGCAGCACGTACAGCGTGAGTGCGTCACCACCGCCGGTTGGATCGAGAGCCCGGGGCCCGGGGACTGACCGAAGGAGAGGCCCCGCGGCGGAGGCTCGGGCCCGGGGGACTGACCGAAGGAGAGGCCCCGCGGCGGAGGCTCGGGCCCGGGGGACTGACCGAAGGAGAGGCCCCGCGGCGGAGGCTCGGGCCCGGGGGACTGACCGAAGGAGAGGCCCCGCGGCGGAGGCTCGGGCCCGGGGGACTGACCGAAGGAGAGGCCCCGCGGCGGCGGCGGGGAGTCCGCGCTGTGGGAGTGAGTGTGGGTGTGAGCGGGAGCGGGGGCAGGCCCCAGGCCCCGGGCCCCAGGCCCCGCCATGCTGAAGTGTATCCCGCTGTGGCGGTGTAACCGACATATCGAGTCGGTGGACCGCAGGCACTGCTCCCTGAGCGGGGTCCCCGAGGAGATCTACCGCTACAGCCGCAGCCTGGAGGAACTACTGCTGGACTCGAACCAGCTGCGGGAGCTGCCCAAGGTACCGGGGGGGGGGGGGGAGGGGGGAGAGAGTAGGGGGGAAGAGAGGGGGGAGTGGGGGGAGAGGGAGGAGGAAGGAGAGGGGTGAGGGAGAGAGGGGGGAGGGGAAGGGGGAAAGGAGGGGAGAGGGAGTGGGGGAGGGGAGAGAGGGGTGGAGGGGAAAGGAGGGGTGGGGAGGAGAAAGAGGAGGGGCAGAGAGTGGGGAGAGGTGGGGCGGGGAGAGGAGGGAAGTTGGGAAGGAGAGGGAGGGGGCAGATGGAGAGAAGAGAGGTTAGAAAGGGGAGGGGAGAGGCAGGGAGGGAGAGGGCAGGGTTGGAGAATGCAGGGGGAGGTAATAGGGAAGTGGTGGAATGTAGAGGGAGGGTGGGATAGGGAGAGGCGGGCAGATGGCTGTGTAGCGGCAGGGAAAGGGGTAATTAGGTCAAGCAGGCAGGTAGAGGAAGTTCAGGGGCAAGGGAGACAGGGAGAAGGGATATGAGTGCAGGGGAAGTGTGTGGCAGGAGGGGGGATAGGGAGATGTGTTGTGTGGGGGAGATGGAAATAGTATGAGAGAAGACTTTAGAGAGATGCATGCAAGTGGGGAAGGGGTCAGTGACCTTTGGGTGGGAATGGAGGATGAATGTAGGCAAGAGCATCAAACGAAGGGGAGGGGAGGAGGAATGAGGTGAGGAGAATGGGAGGAAGGGCATGAGAAGAGTGAGGATGGGGTGCTCTCCCTCTGAGGTCCCAGGTGAGGAGTTTCCCACCCCTTTCCCATGCCTGAGGTCTGGCTGAAGGAGTGGTATCATCACCAGTTCACATATAGCAATGAATTGAGTTTACCTTGAGTCTCTGTTTGAGGATAAAATATTAAACCTGGAGACATCCATGATTTCTGATTAGTTTAAGTCTCAGTTCTGAATTTTTGTTCCCCACTTGCTTTATTTCCCATTGTGATCCTGCCAGATGGTAGTGTTCATTGCAACTCTTCTCTCAAGTGAATAAGTCTCACAGAAACCTTTTCCTCAATTATAACCTGAGTTCCATTGCTGACAGTTGTGAACAGCGCGGTCGCTCAGTGGTTAGCACTGCTGCCTCTCAGTGCCAGGGACCCAGGTTCAATTCCAGCCCCAGGCAACTGTCTGTGTGGAGTTTGCACATTCTCCCTGAGTCTACGTGGGTTTCCTCCTACAATCCAAAGATGTGCTGATTCAGTGAATTAGCCATGTTAAATTGTCCATAGTGTTCAGGGATGTGTATGTTAGGTGCGTTAGTCTGGGGTAAATGTAGAACAATAGGGTAAGAGAATGGATGTAGGTTTGCTCGCTGAGCTGACAGGTTCATTTTCAGACGTTTTGTCACCATACTAGGTAACGTCATCAGTGAGCCTCTGGTGAAGCACTGATGTTAGTGACCCACTTTCTATTTGTGTTTAGGGTTCCTTGGGTTTGTGCTGTCATTTCCTGTTCTTTTTCTTAGAGGGAGGTAAATAGGATCCAACTCAATGTGTTTGTTGGTAGAGTTCAGGTTGGAATGCCGTACTTAGAGTCATAGAGATGTACAGCATGGAAACAGACCCTTCGGTTCAACCCGTCCATGCCGACCAGATATCCCAAACCAATCTAGTCCCACCTGCCAGCGCCCAGCCCATATCCCTCCAAACCCTTTCTATTCATATACCCATCCAAATGCCTCTTAAATGTTGCAATTGTACAAGTCTCCACCACATCCTCTGACAGCTCATTTCATACACGTACCACCCTCTGCGTGAAAAAGTTGCCCCTTGGGTCTCTTTTATATCTTTCCCCTCTCACCCTAAACCTATGCCCTCTAGTTCTGGACTCCCTCACCCCAGGGAAAGGACTTTGTCTATTTACCCTATCCATGCCCCTCATACTTTTGTAAACCTCTATAAGGTCACCCCTCAGCCTCCGACGCTCCAGGTAAAACAGCTGTTCAGCCTCTCCCTGTAGCTCAGATCCTCCAACCCTGGCAACATCCTTGTCAATCTTTCCTGAACCCTTTCAAGTTTCACAACATCTAGGAATTCTCATGCGTGTTTCTGTTTGGCTTGACCTAGGATGTTGTCCCAATCAAAGTAGTGTCCTTCCTCATGTAAGGATACTAGTGAGAGTAGGTCATGTTGTTTTGTATTAGTGATGCTGGAAGAGCACAGCAGTTCAGGCAGCATCCAAAGTGCAGCGAAATCGACGTTTCGGGCAAAAGCCCTTCATCAGGAATAAAGGCAGTGAGCCTGAAGGGTGGAGAGATAAGCTAGAGGAGGGTGGGGGTGGGGAGAAAGTAACATAGAGTAGTTGCAGTGGGAGAGGGACTCCCTGAGATTCTTGTAGTGAGAGGTGGAAAACTTCTTCAAGGCAGGCACGAGGAACTTTGTCACATTGAAGTCCATTTGGATCATATCCACTGCTCTGCTCTCATCTATCCACTTTGTTACTTCAAAAACCCTCAATCAAGTTTGTGAGACCGGGGTGGCTCAGTGGTTAGCACTATTGCCTCTCAGCACCAGGGACCCGGGTTCGATTCCTGCCTCGGGCGACTGTCTGTGTGGAGTTTGTGCGTCCTCCCCGTGTCTGTGTGGGTTTCCTCCAGGTGCTCTGGTTGCCTCTCACCATCCAAAGGTGTGTGGCTAGTTGATGTTTGTGTATCCTAGTGGCTGGTTTTCTGCCTGTTTGCCCAGTGTAGTGTTTGTTACAGTCCTTGCACAGTATTTTGTAAATGATATTAGTTTTGCTTGTCTGTATAGGGTCTTTCAAGTTCATTAGCTGCTGTTTTAGTGTGTTGGGGGGTTTGTGGGCTACCGTGATGCCAAAGGGTGTGAGTAGTCTGGCAGTCATTTCCGAGATGTCTTTGATGTAGGGGGGAGTGGCTAGGGTTTCTGGTTGTGTTTTATCTGCCTGTTTGGGTTTGTTGCTGAGAAATCATCAAACTGTGTTTATTTGAATACACGATGTCGGTGATTTTCCTCTGCTCTGCGTCGTTCCTCTGTGCTGCAGTGTGGGGTGGCTCGTTAATATAATGTTCTAATGCAGCTTCGTGTGTGGGATGTTGGGATGATTGCTTCTATAGTTCAGTATTTGGTTCAATATTTGAATATATTCAAAAAGAATGTGTACCCAATGAACACAGCCCGCCAATTCTCAGCAACAAACCCAAGAAGTCGGAGTAGTCTGGCAGTCATTTCCGAGATGTTCTCGAGGTAGGGGAGAGTGGCTAGGGTTTCTGGGCTCATTTTGTCTGCTTGTTTGGTTAGCTTAATCTGAGCTACAACTCTTCTCATGGTGGGGGAATGGGTCTGGGTGGGTTACTGTTCGGAAGTCGGTGTGGAATTGTTGGGCCAAGTGGCCTGTTTCCACACTGTCGGGATTATATGAGTTGAATGTGTGCTGTGAGGAGCAGGGCAGTGGGAGATACAGTGGCAGTAATTATGAATTACCCGTTCTGTCGAAAGTGTCACAACTGATTGTCTAGTTTGTTTAAACAAACATCCTGAGCTAGAGAAAAATTATTGTGGCGCAGTGGCAGTGTCCCTACCTCTGATCCAGAAGGTCTGGGCTCAAGTTCCACGTGCACTTCAGTAATTGCATTTTGAAAGAGCTTGCTTTTAAAAACCGTGTCAGTAACCATGGCTGAGTGGTCCTATGTTTGAGATTCAGATCTGTCTGCTTCGCACAGTTTCTTTAGAGGATAAAACAGAGATTATGCTGAGAAACTTAGCAGTGCTGGTAGAGAGGAACAGAGTCTAGCATGCCTTCAGAATTGAAAGCCGTTGCAAAATAGAATCTATTTTAAAATTTTGGCGGAGAAGGAGCAGGAGGATCGATGACCTCTACCTGGTTTCTGCTATTGTACTGCAGCTGTAATCCAGGCAATGCCCTCTCCATTGGAGCTGGGGGCTTTATGTATAGCTTACCATGACAGTCAAAACAGTCAGATAAAAACAAAATATTGCATCTCCAGGCCCCTGCTCAGAGGCTGCACTCTCCTCTTTACACTTACTTATTTCTCCAAGTGTTGAAGACAGTTTTTGTCTCCTTTCCCCAGCTTGTGGCTTGGTGCCCACTTTGCTGATTATTGCCCTATCTAGTATGTTGCAATGTTTTATTGGATTGAAGACATGATTAAAGTTATAAATGGTCATTGTGATACTGATGACCCAACAGGAGAAAGTGAGCAATGTAGATGCGAGAGATCAGAGTCAAAAAGTGTGGTGCTGGAAAAGCACAGCAGGTCAGGCAGCATCTGTGTAGCAGAAGAGTCAACGGTTCAAGCATGAGCCCTTCATCAGGAGTTTTTTTGTGGGGGAGGGGCAGCGAGATAAATGGGAGGAGGGTGGTGCTGGGGAAAGCTAGCTGCGAATGTAATAGGTAGATGAAGGTGGTGGTCCCAAGGTGGAAGATGAAGTACTCTCATCTGCTGTGTCCATTGCCCTCGATGTGGTCTCCTGTGCATTGGGGAGACAGGATGCCATCTTGCGGAATGTTGCAGAGAACATCTCTGGGGCACACGCGCCAATCAATCCCACAGTCCTGTGGCCCAACACGATAACCCCACTCCTACCCGACCAAGGACAGGCAAATCCCAGCTACCCAATGCCTATAGGAAGAATGCCTCATCTTCCAACTGCACGGGATCAATGTGGATTTCACCAGTTTCCTCATCTCCCCTCCCCCGAGCTTGCCCCCAATCCACCCCCCAACTCAGTACTGTCCTACCTGTCCATCTTCAGTCCCACCTATCCACTGCACCCTTCACTCCGACCTGTCCCCATCAGCCCCCACCTTCATCAACCTATCGCATTCCCAGCTACTTTCCCCCTCCCATTTATCTCTGAGCCCCCTTGGATCCCCCCACCCCACCCCACATTCCTGATGTAGAGCTTATGCTCAAAACATTGAGGCTCCTGCTGTACGGATGCTGCCTGAACAGCTGTGCTTTTCCAGCACCACACGTTTTGACTTGCCCAACAGGCTGACTGATGAACACCAGCTTTGTATTAACACGGTGCTTCTTGATGTCTCAGGTGGTGTTTTAGCAGCTAGTGCCATTGTCTTATCCTGATAAACTCTGAGTTCAGCTTGACATGGAGGTTCACAGGTTGCAATAAATCCCAAGTTCCCATCAGGCTGGTGACTGACATGAATTGTACCTGGTAAGTAGTGTCCAGCACACAGCCTGGCTGCTCTGTAACAGGCAACAGGCAACAGGACAGACGCTGGGATTCATTGGCTCAACATTTCAGTCCCTGAGAATCCTGATATCAGTCTGTCGGCTGGTAGAGTGGTGAATCTGAATTCATTTACACAGCTATGTGGATCTAAACAAATGATGTCAGCTCCAAGCAGCTCCCTGTTTAGGTTCAAGGCTACACAGCTATAAGAAGCAATTGAACGTGTTCAGGAAGCCAAAAGGGGTTAAACCTCCTGTTAGGTACATAACTGAGACTGCCATGACTTGCTGTCATGTCATTTCTACATCAGATGGTCAGCGCTGAGGGAGCTCTGCACTGTCCAAGGGTCAGCGCTGAGGGAACGCCGCACTGTCGGAGGGTCAGCGCTGAGGGAGTGCCACGCAGTCGGAGGGTCAGCGCTGAGGGAACGCCGCGCTCTGAAGGATCAGCACTGAGAGGGCGCCGCACTGTCGAGGGTCAGCGCTGAAGGGGGTCCGCGCTGAGGGAGTGCCGCACTGTTGGAGGGTCAGTGCTGAGGGAGTGCTGCACTGTCAGAGGGTCAGCACTGCAGGTGTGCAGTCAGAGTTCCCAATTGTTTATTGTGGTTCAAAGACAAATATAACTCCAGAGCCTCCAAGGTAATGGTCTCTAGATTACTCCATGAGCCTCAAGCAAATTTGTGTGGAGTAAATAAGACGATATCTGATTCATAGGGCACTGACACTCGTACATGGTCCACTTACTGCTTTATTTTATCCATCCTGACACCACTAGGTTAGTACTTCGGAGTTTACATTAATTAGTGGAGGGGAGTGTTCAAATAAAGGAAAGTGTAAAAAATTGAAAAGAAATGAGAGTGTGGTGTTGCAGCATGGGGAAGAAGTGAAATATAATCCACAATGTTACAGCAAGAGGTGGAAAATCTACACTGAAGAATATTGTAGAAATTCAAACCAGAGTGAGTAATATTGATAATCTGTGAAAGTTGAATGTATTTTATCTGAATGCACACAGCATTTGTGATGTGATGTGGAGGTGCTGGTGTTGGATTGGGAAGTCACACGACACAGTACCAGGTTGGAGCTGGGGGTAGACCTGCAGGACTCTAATCTGGTGTCGTGTGACTTCGAGCATTTGAACAAGTGTTGATGGCAGAAATCAAATGGTGTGAATGTGACTTGATTGTTATTCCAGAGACGTAGTTGCACGCTATCAGGAGCTCATCATTCACGAATATTTGATAGTTTGGAAGAACTGATAAAATAGAAAAGCACAGAGGGTAGCCTTGTTCACAAAATGGCATTGGACCCTATCAGGAAATCATGGAGGAATGTAAGGAGGCATTCATCATGAGGTTTTTATTTGGCATAATGATAGGCAAGTCAGGTGGGACGGGTGACACGGGAGCTACATTTGTAGAGTGCGTTTGTGGTTGTATCTAGGAACAGGCTGTTTTCAATTTAACAATGTGTAATGAAATATGGTCAATAACAGATCTCATAGTTAAGGATCCTTTAGTGGTAGTGTTTCAAGTTCAGTTTTGGGAAGATCACCTCGGGTCTCAAACCAGTGTCCTCAACTTAAATGCGGCAATTACAGAGGGGTGAAGAAAGAGTTAAACTTAGAAAAGTACAGCACAGAGAAGGCCCTTCAGCCCACAATGTTGTGCCGAGGATTAATCCTAATCTAAAACAAAATAACCTAACCTACACACCCCTCAACTCACTGCTATCCGTGTGCATGTCCAGCAGTCGCTTAAATGTCCCCAGTGACTCTGCTCCCACCACCACAGCTGGCAACGCATTCCATGCATTCACAACTCTCTGCATAAAGAACCTACCTCAGACATCCCCTCTATACCTTCCTCCTAATACCTTAAAACTATGATGCCTCATCCCAGTCAATCCCGCCCTGGGCAAAAGTCTCTGGCTATCAACTCTATCTATTCCTCTCATTATCTTTGTATACCTCGATCAGGTCTCCTCTCTTCCTCCTCCTCTCCAGAGAGAAAGGTCTGAGCTTATTCAACCTTCCTTCATAAGGCAAGCCCTCCAGTCCAGGCAGCATCCTGGTAAACCTTCTTTGCGCCTCTCCGAAGCCTCTTTATCTTTCCTATAGTAGGGCAATCAGAACTGGACACAATATTCCAAGTGTGGTCTCACCAGGGACTTGTAGAGCTGCAGCAAAACCTTGCGGCTCTTAAACTCGATCCCCCTGTTAACGAAAGCCATAGATGTCTGCAATGAGCTGGAAAAATAGACAAAAGGGAAGGTCAGTGGATGAGCAGTTGTCTCAGTAGATATTTCATAAACCATCTAAAATTTATTCTGGTGAAAAAGGACTTAGATTCATACAGCATGGAGGCAGACCCCTCAGTCCAAGTCATCCATGTTGACCATGTTCCCAGCTGCCTGCTCCTGGCCCAGGTCCCTCCTTACCTTTCCTATTCATGTATTTATCCAACTGTCTTTGCAGTGCTGTAACTGTACCTGCATTGCCACTCCCTCTGGCAGTTCATTCCACACATAAACCAATCCGTATAAATTAAACGTTTCCCTTCATGGCCTTTTTGAGTCTTTCTCCTGTTACCACGGTGATTATGAAGGCGATCAGGTGAACTAACCAATTAGAAAGTAAGGCAACCTAGTTGCACAAACTAAGCCAGAGGATTAGAAATTGTTTAGGAGCCATGATCTGATCGCTTTATAATTAATAGAAAAGGGAGAGAATTGATTGTGAAAGTAAATTGGCATGGAATATTTGATTTATTACTGTCACATGGACCTTGGTACAGTGAAAAAAAAATTGTTATGCTTGCAGTATCGGTAGATCATACCGTACAGAGATCATGGGGTGATCGAACGGAGCGAGGAATACAAGGAAGGTGCACAAAAAGCAAGATCAACATTTGGTTTGAAATTTGAGGGGTCTATTCAGCAGGCTGATAACAGTGGGGAAGGAGCTGTTGGTGTGTGTGTGTTACCACACGCCATGAGAAAGGAAAACCGACAACTTCTGCAGGTCCAGAGGAAACTTGATCACCTGAAGGATATGGGCGGGGAATATTTCATTCGGTTAATCAAATGCTGGATAGCGTAGTTAGCCAATGTCGGGACCTTGTGATCTTGTTCAGATAATCCAAAATACTGGATAATCAAGGTTCTTCTGTATATAAAAATGGAGAGCTGTGGGAATATTGCAGATTTATCTGGACAACTAATAATGATGTGGGGAAACTGGGAAATGACAAATCATTTAAAACGATATTTTGCTTGGCCTTCATTGTAGCAGAGGCTATAAACATCTCAAAGATATCCAGTTAGCAATGGGCGGGAATATAGTAATCTGTACCGCAGGTAACAAACTGAAGGCAGACAGCTTCCCATCTGAGCTGGATCTGATGGTTTGCTTCCAGGGGTTTTAAAGGAAGTGGCCACAGAGAGTGGAGGCATTGGTCGAAATATTCCAGAATTCACTAGATTCTGGAAGTATCCTGGTGGATTGAAAAATTGCTATTGTGATGGCCCTGTTCAAGGAGGGAGGGAGGTGGAAAGCAGGAAACGAGACACTAGGTGGTCTGGCATCTATCATTGGGCAATATGCTGCAAATGGGTTCCATTGTTAAGGAAGGACAAATTAATGCAATCAGAGATTTAGGATGGTTTTGTGAAAGAGAATTTCCAAAGTTCTTCAAGAATGTAACAAGTGGGGAACTGTTAGATATAGTGTATTTGGATTTTTAGATGGATTTTGATTCGGTTGCACAACATAGGAGCCCATGGTATTGTGTGGGAGTGTATTAGCTTGGTTTGAGGATTGGTTAACACCGAAGACATTCGGGATTAATAGTTACTTTTCAGGTTGGAAAGTTGTAATTGACGGAATGTCACAGGGATCAGTCCGAGTCTCTCAAAGGTTTATTATCCGTATCAATGACCTGGAGGAGGGGGTAGTGTTTCTCAATTCAGTCAATCACCATAAAAAATACAGAAAATAAAATAATCCTGTCTTTACAGATGCTATGCTGCCTTTGTTAGATGTTTGCTCATTAAGGATCTGTATTCGTTTGTTTTTCTACCAAAAAGATAAAGTCCCCGTTGTCCTACTGGACTAATGGACAACCCTAATTAGAAAGCAGTGACTGGGCATAGAGATGTACAGCATGGAAACAGACCCTTCGGCCCAACCCGTCCATGCCGACCAGATATCAAAACCCAATCTAGTCCCACCTGCCAGCACCCGGCCCATATCCCTCCAAACCCTTCCTATTCATATACCCATCCAGATGCCTCTTAAATGTTACAATTGTACCAGCCTCCACCACATCCTCTGGCAGCTCATTCCATACACGTACCACCCCCTGTGTGAAAAAGTTGCCCCTTAGGTCTCTTTCATATCTTTCCACTGTCACCTTAAGCCTATTCTCTCTAGTTCAGGGCTCCCCCACCCCAGGGAAAAGACCTAGTCTATTTATCCTATCCAAGCCTGTCATGATTTTATAGCCTCTATAAGGTCACCCCTCAGCTTCCGCGCTCCGGGGAAAACAGCCCCAGTCTGTTCAGCCTCTCCCTGTAGCTCAAATCCTCCAACCCTGGCAACATCCTTGTAAATCTTTTCTGAACCCTTTCAAGTTTCACAACATCTTTCTGATAGGAAGGAGACCAGAATTGCACACAATATTCCAACAGTGGCCTAACCAATGTCCTGTACAGCTGCAACATGACCTCCCAAAATCTGTTCTCAATGCTCTGACCAGTAAAGGAAAGCATACCAAACACCACCTTCACTATCCTATCTACCTGCAACTCTACTTTCAAGGAGCTATGAATTTGCGCTCCAAGGTCTCTTTGTTCAGCAACACTCCCTAGGACCTTACCATTAAGTGTATAAGTCCTGCTAAGATTTGATTTCCCAAAATGCAGCACCTCACATTTATCTGAATTAAACTCCATCTGCCATTTCTCAGCCCATTGGCCCATCTGGTCCAGATCACGTTGTAATCTAAGGTAACCTTCTTCGCTGTCCACTACACCTCCAATTTTGGTGTCATCACAACTGTGCCTCTTATGCTCGCATCCAAATCATTTATGTAAATGACAAAAAGTAGAGGACCCAGCACCGATCCTTGTGGCACTCCACTGGTCACAGACCTCCAGTGTGAAAAACAACCCTCCACCACCACCCTCCGTCTTCTACCTTTGAGCCAGTTCTGTATCCAAATGGCTAGTTCTCCCTGTATTCCATGGGATCTAACCTTGCTAATCAGTCTCCCATGGGGAACCTTGTTGAACGCCTTACTGAAGTCAATATAGATCACATCTACTGCTCTGCCCTCATCAATCATCTTTGTTACTACTTCAAAAATCTCAATCAAGTTTGTGAGACATAATTTTCCACGCACAAAGCCGTGTTGACTATCCCGAATCAGTCCTTGCCTTTCCAAATACATGTACATCCTGTCCCTCAGGATTCCCTCCAACAACTTGCCCACCACCGAGGTCAGGCTCACTGGTCTATAGTTACCTGGCTTGTCCTTACCACCCTTCTAAAACAGTGGCACCAAGCTTGCCAACCTCCAGTCTTCCAGCACCTCACCTGTGACTATTGATGATACAAATATCTCAGCAAGAAGCCCAGCAATTACTTAGGAGAAAGTGTAGACTGCAGATGCTGGAGATCAGAGCTGTAAATGTATTGCTGGAAAAGTGCAGGAGGTCAGGCAGCATCCAAGGAGCAGGAGAATCGACGTTTTGGGCATAAGCCCTTCTTCAGGAAATCCTGAAGAAGGGCTCATGCCTGAAATGTTGATTCTCCTGCTCCTTGGATGCTGCCTGACCTGCAGCGCTTTTCCAGCAACGCTTTTCCAGCAACACATTTCCAGCAATCACTTCCCTAGCTTCCCACAGAGTTCTAGGGTACACCAGATCGGGTCCCCTGACGGTGATGGTTTAACCTGAGGGTCGTCCGTCCCCTCAGGCAGGTGGAGCGATTGACAAGGAGATCCTTCAGTGACCTCAGCCAGTTGAGCCTGTGCTGCTGGTGTCACTGCATCACAAACCAGGCGTTCAGCCAACTGAGCTTCCCTGTATCGTCAGCAAATTTAATGACTCTACCTTGTGTTGCTTTGTCTGGGTTATTTATAGAAAGTCTAATGTTGAGACCCTCAGCACTGACCCCGGTACCTCATCACAATACATTGGCAACCAGAAATTGACCCATTTGTGCCTATTCTGTTTCTTGTTTGCAGTCAATGACATCTGATGGAGTAATGGAATAAGGTATAAGGTGGTGACGCAGCTTGAAATTGGCTGGTATGGATGGTGGGCATCACAGAGATGCAAGGGGCACATTCATAGATATCTTTCCTATTGAAAAGACAGGCAGGTGGGCAGAGGGGGAGGGATTGCCTTATTAGTACAACATGAAATTAAATCAATAGTAAGAAATGCAGTAGGGTCAGGTGATGTCGACTCTGTGTGGGTAGGATTGAGGAACTGCAAGGTGAAAAAACCCATAGTTGGAGTTATGTACAGACCTCCAAACAGCAGTCAGGAGCTGGGGCGCAAGATACTCCAGGAGATAGAATAGATGTGTAGGAAAGGCAAAGTTACAGTGATCATGGGGGATTTCAGTGTGCAGGTGGACTGAGAAATCAGGTTGGCAGTGGATTGCAAGAAAAGGAATTTGTGGAGTGTCTACAGGATGGCGTTTTGGAGCAGCTTGTGGTGGAGCTCATTAGGAAACAGGCAGTACTGGATTTAGTGTTGTGCAATGAGGCAGGCTTGGTAGGGGAGCTTAAGATGAAGGAACCTGTAGGAGGCAGTGAGAGTAATATGATAGAATTCACCCTGCAGTTTTAGAGGGAGAGGATAGAATCAGAGGTAACGGTATTACAGCTGAATAAAGGCAACTACAGAGGCATGAGGGAGGAGCTGGGTAGAACTGACTGGGAGAGGAGCCCAGCAGGCCATTCCTGATGAAAAGCTTATGCTTAAAGCATTGATTACCCTACTCCTCGGATAATGCCTGACCTGCTGTGCTTTTCCAGCACCACACTCTCACCTCTGATCTCTAACATCTGCAAGCCTCACTTTCTCCTGGTTGATTTCAACCCTACAGCGAAGCCTCCTCCAAGGATGCCTACCTTAAAGAAGTTCTCCTCTCTCTACATTCCTGATGAAGGGCTTATGCCTGAAACGTCAATTCTCCTGCTCCTCGGATGCTGCCTGCCCTGCTGTGCTTTTCCAGCATCACACTCTCAACTCTGATCTCCAGCATCTGCAGTCCTCACTTTCTGCAAGCAGGAAAGACAGTGGAACAGCAATGGCAGGAGTTTCTGGGAGTACTTCAGGAGACACAGCAGGGATTCATCCTGAGGAAAAGGAAGCATGGTACAGGGAGGATGAGGCAACCGTGGCTGACTAGGGAAGTTCAGGGTCAGCATAAAAACAAAAGGGAAAGCAGATAATGTGGTGAAGGGCAGTGGGAACCCAGAGGATTGGGAAGCTTACAAAGATCAACAGAGGGCAGCAATAAAAGAAATAAGGAGGGAGAAGTTTAAATATGAGGGTAAGCTAGCTAGCAATATCAAGGCAGACTGAGAGAGTTTCTTCAGTTATATGAAGGGCAAAAGAGTTGGGTGGCTGGAAAATGATGCTGGAGAGATAGTAGTAGGGAACAAGGAAATGGCAGAGGGACTGAATAATTACTTCATGTCAGGGGTGGCACGGTGGCTCAGTGGTTAGCACTGCAGCACCAGGGTCCCAGGTTCGATTCCAGCCTCGGGCAATAGTCTGTGTGGAGTTTGCACATTCTCCCCGTGTCTGCGTGGGTTTCCTCCCACAGTCCAAAGACCTGCAGTTTAGGTGGATTGGTCATGCTAAATTGCTGGTAGAGTTAGGTACATTAGTCAGGGGTAAATAAGGGGAATGGGTCTGGGTAGGTTACTTTTCGGAGGGTCAGAGATGCTGCCTAACCTGCTGTGCTTTGACCAGCAACACATTTGCAGCTGTGATCTCCAGCATCTGCAGACCTCATTTTTTACTAGTTGGGCCGAAGAGCCTGTTTCCACACTGTAGGGAATCTAATTTAATCTAATTAGTTTTTATGGTGGAAGACATGAGTAATATCCCAAAAGTTAAGAGAGTGAGGGGTCAGAGCTGGGTCTGGTGGCCATCACCAAGGAGAAGGTGCTAGAAACACTGAATGGTCTGAAGGTGGATAAATCACCTGGAGCAGGTGGTTCTAAGGGAGATAGCTGAAGTGATAATGAAGGCATTACTGGTGATTTTTCAGGAATTGCTAGAATTGTGGAGGATCCCAGACAACTGGAAAATCGCTAACATGACACCCCTGATTAAAAAGGGAGTAAGGCAAAAGATAGAAAATTACAGACCGATTAGTCTAACCTTGATCATGAGCAAGATCCTGGAATCCTGGATACTTTGGAGTGCACTGTAAAATAGGTCAACGTCAGCATGCTTTCATCAAGGGGGGGTCGTACCTGATAAATCTGTTAGAATTGTTGGAGGAGGTAACGAGCAAGTTAGACCAAGGAGACCTAATGGACGTTATCTGCCTGGACTTCAGGAAGGCCTTTGACAAGATGCTGCACAGGACGCTGCTGAGTAAGCTAAGTGCCCATGGTGTTAGGGGGAAGGTGCTAGCACAGATAGAAGCTGGGCTGGCTGACAGAAAACAGAGACTGGGATAAAAGGCTCCTTCTCAGGATGGCAGCCGGTGACAAGTGATGTTCCACAAGGCTCAGTGTTAGGGCCACAACTTTTCACTTCATACAATAACAATCAAGATGAAGGAACTGAGGGCATTCTGGCTCCGTTTACAGACAACACAAAGATAGGTAGAAGATCAGGTAGCATTGAGGAGGTGGGGAGGCTGCAGAAGGATTTGGACAAGGTAGGAGAGTGGTCAAAGAAGTGGCAGATGGAGTACAGCATGGGGAAGGGTGAGGGCATGCACTTTGGTTGGAAGAATGGAGGTGTGGACTATTTTCTAAAGGGGGAGAACATTCAGAAATCTGAAGTGCAAAGAGACTTGGGAGTTCTAGTCCAGGATTCTCTCAGGGCGAACTTGCAGGTTGAGTCAGTAGATAGGAAGGCAAATGTAATGATGGCATTTATTTTGAGGCGACTTGAATATAAAAGAAGGGATGTATTTCTGAGGCTCTATAAGACTCTGGTCAGACACCATTTGGAGTACTGTGTGCAGTTTTGGGCCCCATATCTCAGGAAGGCTGTACTGGTGCTGGAGTTTTGTCAGAGAACGTTCACGGGAATGGTCCCAGGAATGAAAAGCTTAACATACGAGGAATGTTTGAGGACTCTTGTCGATATTTGATAGAGTTTAGAAGGATGAGGGGGAATCTAGTTGAAATATACAGAATGCTGAATGGCCTGGACAGAGTAGATGTTGGGAAGATATTTCCATTGGTAGGAGAGACTAGGACCCAAGGGCACAGCCTTAGAGTAAAGGAAAGACCTGTTAGAATGGAGATAAGAAGAGATGTCTTCAGCCAGAGAGTGGGGAGTCTATGGAATTCACTGCCACGAGGGCTGGGGAGACCACGTCGTTGAGTGTACTTAAGACGGAGATAGGTAGGTTCCTGAGTATCAAGGGTTATGGGGGGAATAGGGTTGAGAAACCTAACAGCCATGATTGAATGGCAGAGCAGACTCGATGGGTTGAATGGCCTAATTTCTGCTCCTTTGTCTTATGGTCTTATTAAATACTTCTGGAAATTTAGATACAGTACATCCACCCACTTCCCTTTATCTACTTGTTACTAATTCATGGAACTCCAATAAACTGGTGAAACATGATTTCTCTTTCACTAAACCATGTTGATTCTGCCTGATCAACTTGAACTTGGTGCCCTCTTACCATGTCTTTAATAATAGTGTCTAATATTTTCCTATGGATGCAGTTTTTTTTTAGATTAGACTTACAGTGTGGAAACAGGCCCTTCGGCCCAACAAGTCCACACCGACCCGCCGAAGCGCAACCCACCCATACCCCTACATTTACCCCTTACCTAACACTACGGGCAATTTAGCTTGGCCAATTCACCTGACCCGCACATCTTTGTGACTGTGGGAGGAAACCGGAGCACCCAGAGGAAACCCACACAAACACGGGGAGAACGTGCAAACTCCACACAGTCAGTCGCCTGAGTCAGGAATTGAACCCGGGTCTACAGGCGCTGTGAGGCAGCAGTGCTAACCACTGTGCCACCGTTCCGCCCACAACGTGCCCCACCGCCCGTTTCCTGCTCGCTCGCTCTCCTTTTTAGAATAAAGGAGTTAACATTCACTATCTTCGAATTTATTGGAACCTTCCTTGAGTCCAGGGAATTTTGCAAAATTAAATGTTTGCATTGGCTTGTTCACCAGCCACTTTTTTGAGTGACCCTCCAATGAAATCCATCAGCACATCTCAGTCTTGAATCAGTGGCCCTTTATTCTGAGACTATGCCCTCTGGTCCTAAACTCTCCCATGAGGAGCAACATCCTTTCAGCATTAGCCCCTCAAGGATTCTCAATGTCCCCTTCAAACCACCTCTCGTTCTTCTAAACTCTAGTGAGTGGAGATCTAACCTTTGTTCATAATCCAAGTGCATCTTCTCTGAACTGTCTTGAATGAATTAATATCTTCCCTTTCAGTAAGGGACCAAAACTGCTCTGATTACTCTAGCTCTAGCCTGACCTGCACTTACCTTTGTCAATCATTGCACAGGTTATAAGAGCAGGGAGGTTATGTTGACGCTGTACCGGGCTTTGGTTGGGTAACAGCTGGAGTAGTGTGTGCAGTTGTGATCTCTGCTCTGTGGAAGGGTGTGATTGCACTGGAGGGGATGCAGTAGAGATTCATCCGGATGTTTCCTGGAATGGAGCATTTCAGTGATAGGCTAGATAAGCTCAAGTTGTTTTCTTTGGAGCAGAGAACCTGAGGGGGGACCTTGTAGAGTGTACAAGATTATTAGAAGCATGGACAGGATAGATAGGAAGCAGATGTTCTCCTTAGTTGAAGGGTCAATAACAAGGGGGCATAATTATAAAGTGAAAGGTAGGGGATTTAAGGAAAAGGTTTTTTTTCACCAGAGTTTGGTGGGGGCCTCAGAAGCACTGCTTTGGGTGAGAGTTGAGATGGGAAACTTCACAATCTTTAAACATATGTGGTCGGGCACTTGAAATATCATATCATTGAAGGTAGTGGGACTCTTATTGATCTAGTTCAGTTGGAGACTTGATGGGCAGTTGAGTCTCTTCTGTACTCTTGGAATCTGTGATTTCCCGTTTCATTTTCCTACATGCTGATAGCTTCCAGAATTGGGGAAGTTGAGAGGGCAGAGCTATTGATCCGGGATTAAATATTCCGCTTTTGGACCGGGGGCTGGCCAAAGTTCTTGAGAGTGTTGAGGGTGTGGAATTTGATGTCAGCTAGTGATTGACTCAGAAACCCCGCCAACGCTGAAGGTTAGATAATGGAGTCGGTTCAGGGTGGGTCTTCCTGCACCTTGCTTCGTCAGGCCTGCCTGAGCAGAGTGACAGTGACCTTTCATGTGTGCGGTGTTTGGGAAGAGATGTCTGCTCGTTATTGTGAAGCTTAAGCCAGCAGCTGATTGTGTTGCCTGGCCTCCCTGGTCCCAGTGTAATGTGGGGAAAGTCAGACCCCAGCCCCAGTGGCTGTGGAAGGTGGTGAGCAGCTCTCCAAACATGAGGCCCCCCCCTTTTCACTCTGTCTGACTGAGCAGGCACCAGGAGATCGCACTGGGACAATGGGTGCTTTTCTTACTGCCATTTGAATTTGCATTGGAAATTCATGCTTTAGAATGAGAATTTGGGAGTGAAATGTCTCTCAGCAGTCTGTTTCCAAGCTGGACGGTGTGGGTGTGTGCGTGTGCGCGTAGATGCAGTAGTTGACGTGATAGTGAAGTACTCCAAACAGCTTAGTGAGAACAATGACTGACTACTGGGATGGAAATCAGTTACCGATGTGCAGGGTTGGTGTGTCTACATCAGGGATGGTGTGTGGCAGCTTCTCTCTACAAAAACACCCTCAAACCCTAACCACAGCCCACCCCCTGCAGGGACACGAAACCAGCCCCAATGTCACCCCCACCCCCGAGGGACAGAAACCCAGCCCCACTGTCACCCCCTCCCCCTGAGGGACAGGAACCCAGCCCCACTGTCACCCCCTCCCCCCAAGGAACAGGGGCCCAGCCCCACTGTCACCCCCCACCCTGAGGGACAGGAACCCAGCCCCACTGTCACTGCCACCCCCTCCCCCTGAGGGACAGGAACCCAGCCCCACTGTCACCCCCTCCCCCTGAGGGACAGGAACCCAGCCCCACTGTCACCCCTCACCCCTCCCCCTGAGGGACAGGAACTCAGCCCCACTGTCACCCCCTCCCCCCAAGGAACAGGGGCCCAGCCCCACTGTCACCCCCCACCCTGAGGGACAGGAACCCAGCCCCACTGTCACTGCCACCCCCTCCCCCCAAGGGACAGGAACCCAGCCCCACTGTCACCCCCTCCCCCTGAGGGACAGGAACCCAGCCCCACTGTCACCCCTCACCCCTCCCCCTGAGGGACAGGAATCCAGCCCCACTGTCACCCCCTCCCCCCAAGGAACAGGGGCCCAGCCCCACTGTCACCCCCCACCCTGAGGGACAGGAACCCAGCCCCACTGTCACTGCCACCCCCTCCCCCTGAGGGACAGGAACCCAGCCCCACTGTCAACCCCTCCCCCTGAGGAACAGGAACCCAGCCCCACTGTCACCCCCTCCCCCCAAGGAACAGGGGCCCAGCCCCACTGTCACCCCCCACCCTGAGGGACAGGAACCCAGCCCCACTGTCACTCCCACCCCCTCCCCCCGAGGGACAGGAACCCAGCCCCACTGTCACTCCCACCCCCTGGGTTTGAATTACCCTGCTGCCCCTTGCCCCGGCCTGCCGCCCCTGATTGCTCTCCTCTGTCCTTCCCATTGGACAGACTGTGGCTGACCGTTGTCCCATTAGGAATGAGGTGAAGGCTGCAGGTACTGTTCAGGCAGTGCTGCTCACTAGTTCATTATGTATTGCACCCACCTAGCCCCTGTCTGGTACAGTTGGCTCTGCTTCATTTCCTGAAGTGCATGTCCTGGAGCTGGAGATAGATCTTTCACATTCCCCCGATCGAGAGGTTCAAAATGCAATTCACCAGACAATCAGCCTGCTGTCTGCAGAGCTGATTCCTTACTGCCCGACTTAATGAGGTGTGGCTAATGACTGTGTTCTGCAACTAGCAATAGTAGTGTCAGGCAGGAGGAATTTGTCGTTTCCATCATGTGTACACTGAATGAGGGATCATGGCTGAGGCAGCACATCATACAGTCTCTCGCCCCCTTCGATCTCCCCACAGGCAGTGGGAGAAGGCCATTCCGGATTTGTAGAATCCATGTGTGTAGAGGAATAAAATAACAAGGAGCAGACACTGGACAGAATAGGCTGACGACTCCCTAAAAGCAGCTATAGTTTTGGAGGTAATGAGGATATGTAACAAAGGCAATACAGTAATGATGGCTGAGATGAGTATAGTTAACACCGGATCCATGCCTATGAGAAATAAATATGGGATATCCAAAGAGAGTTTGCTGTATTGCTAATGATATTAATGAGAAAAAAATAGAAGCTAGATAGAAGCATGTAGAGTCATACAGTGCAGAAATAGACCATCCTGTCTACCATGGAAAACTGAGCCAGTCCCATTTGCCTCCATTTGGCCCACGTCCCTCTAACCCTTTCCTATCCATAGACCTGTCCAAGTGTCTTTTAAACATTGGAATTGGACTTGTCTCTACCACTTCCTCTGGCAGCTGTGCCACCCTCTGTGAATAATACCAGCGTTGGAAATCAGGAAGCAGACGAGAGAGCCAAGGCTGGAATGAGGACGCATGAGGAATGGATGGCCGGCCACACGGGAGCAGTTAGTGAAATGTTCATGAAGCATGCTAATAGTGGGATTAGTGAGGGATAGAGTGAGGCCCTAAGGAACAAACAGGACAAGCTGCTCACTAAAGCAAAGGATAAGATATAAATATTTGGCGTCTGTCTTTACCAAATTAGAAAATGGTAACTGTGGCCCAGTTCAAAATCTGAACATTGATTGATAAAGAAGAGGTGCTTAAAAGGGGGCAGCATTCCAAGCTGAAGAAGGGCCCGCCCAGATGGGTTCCATCCTCGGATGATCAGACGGGTAAGAGACCAAATTGTGGAGTCATTAACAGGAATTTTCCAAGCCCCTCTGATCACAGAATTAGTCCTGAGGGATTGTCATTATTTAAGAAAATGTGAAAGGAATATACAGTCCTGTCAGTGTGACATCAATAGTGGGGATTCTGGATCAGTGGTGCTGGAAGAGCACAGCAGTTCAGGCAGCATCCAAAGTGCAGTGAAATTGACGTTTCGGGCAAAAGCTCTTTATCAGGAATCAGTTCCTGATGAAGGGCTTTTGCCCGAAACGTCGATTTCGCTGCTCCTTGGATGCTGCCTGAACTGCTGTGCTCTTCCAGCACCACTGATCCAGAATCTGGTTTCCAGCATCTGCAGTCACTGTTTTTACCTCATCAATAGTGGGGAATCTGATGGAGGTCCTGATCCAGTTTATGGTAAATATACACTCAGAGAAACAGAACTTGTAACGAGACAGTCAACATGGCTTTGTCAATGGCAGGTCACGTCTGACAAATTGAGTTGAGCTCTTTGTTGAGGGTTCTGCTGTGAATGTTGTGTATTTGAATTTTCAGATAGGACTTGGCACGGTGCCACATGGCAGGTCGGTTAACAAATGAGAACTGTTTGGGATTAATGGGACCTCAGTAACGTGGATTAGAAGGTGCCGAACAGATAAGAAACAGAGGGTGGGTATAGATGGGCATTTCTCAGATTGGAGGGCAGTTGACAATGGTGTTCCCCAGGGTTCTGTGATGGGAACCTTGGTTTTTCTGGTTTATATAAATAATTTTAGGGATGAGAGTTGAGGGTAAATTATCTATATTTGGAGAGGGTACTAAGCCAGGGAGAATAGGGAATTGTGAGGATGATACAGAGAGACTCCAGAGGGACATTGAACAATTGGCCAAATGGACAGACACCTGGCAAATGCATTTCAAAGCAGGGAAATGTGAGGTGAGGCATTTCGGGAGAAGGAACATAGAGAGACAATACCGACTCAATGGGACAACTGTGAGGGGAGGACAGGAGCAGAGACACCTCGGGGTTCAGGGGCATGGTTCTCCGAAGGTGGCCTGGCAAGTTGGAACAATCTTCAAGGAGGCTTTTAGGATCCTTGGGTTTATAATTAGGGGCTTCGAGTGTAAACGTGAGGTGGGGATGTTACACCTCAACAACAGACCACATTTGGAGGATGGTGTTCTGGTCTGGGCAACTTGTTTAAGTGTATGTTAAAGCCCAAGAGAACGTTCAAAGGAGATTTACTAGAGTGATACCGAGAGTGAGGGATTATAGAGACTGGGAAAGTTTAGAGAGATTTTCCTGGGAGCAGCGAAGGTTAAGAGGTGTGTTCAAAACAATGAACAATTTTGACACGTTACAGAAGGATGTTCTGTTTCCAGTATTTGGTTTGTCAGTAACCAGGGGAGTGAGGTGTGGAGAAACCTCTTTACTTCGAGAGTTGTTAGGATTTGGAGTGTGCTGCCTGAGAGATTCCAAGGGACATTTCAGGAGAGCTGGGTAAATATTTGAAAGGACTCTGGGCGTGGGGCTGGAGAGTGAGACTAGCTGGCTAGCTCTATCAGGAGCTGATACAGAGAGAGTATAGAAATGTACAGCACGGAAACAGACCCTTCAGTCCAACTCGTCCCATTTACTAGCACTTGGCCCAAATCCCTCCAATCCCTTCCTATTCTTATACCCATCCAGATGCCTTTAGTTGTTGAAGGGAATCCTGAGGGACAGGAGTCAATGTGGCTTTATGTGTGGGAAATCATGTCTCTCAAACTTGAATGAGGTTTTTGAAGAAGTAACAAAGAGGATTGATGAGGGCAGAGCGGTCGATGTGATCTATATGGATTTCAGTAAGGCATTCAACAAGGGTCTCCATGGGAGACTGGTTAACAAGGTTAGATCTCACTGTATAAATGATTTGGAAGCGAGCATAAGTGGTATAGTTAGTAAGTTTGCAGATGACACCAAAATTGGAGGTGTAGTGGACAGCGAAGAGGGTTACCTCAGATTACAACAGCATCTGGACCAGATGGGCCAATGGGGTGAGAAGTGGCAGATTGAGTTTAATTCAGATAAATGCGAGGTGCTGCATTTTGGAAAAGCAAATCTTAGCAGGACTTATACACTTAATGGTAAGGTCCTAGGGAGTGTTGCTGAACAAAGAGACCTTGGAGTGCAGGTTCATAGCTCCTTGAAAGTAGAGTCGCAGGTAGATAGGATAGTGAAAAAGGCATTTGGTATGCTTTCTTTTATCGGTCAGAGTATTGAGTACAGGAGTTGGGAGGTCATGTTGTGGCTGTACAGGACATTGGTCAGGCCACTGTTGGAATATTGTGTGCAGTTCTGGTCTTTTTCCTATCGGAAGGATGTTGTGAAACTTGAAAGGGTTCAGAAAAGATTTACAAGGATGTTGCCAGGGTTGGAGGATCTGAGCTACAGGGAGAGGCTGAACAGGCTGGGGCTGTTTTCCCTGGAGTGTCGGAGGCTGAGGGGTGGCCTTGTAGAGGTTTACAAAACTGAGGGGCATGGATAGGATACGTAGACAAAGTCTTTTCTCTGGGGTCAGGGAGTCCAGAACTAGAGGGCATAGGTTTAGGGTGAGAGGGGAAAGATATAAAAGAGACCTAAAGCGCAACTTTTTCACGCAGAGGGTGGTACATGTATGGAATGAGCTGCCAGAGGAAGTGGTGGAGGCTGGTACAATTGCAACATTTAAGAGGCATTTGGATGGGTAAATTAATAGGAAGGGTTTGGAGGGATATGGGCCGGGTGCTGGCAGGTGGGACGAGAATGGGTTGGGATATCTGGTCGGCATGGACAGGTTGGACCGGAGGGTCTGTTTCCGTGCTGTACATCTCTATGACTCTTTGATAAATGTTATAGCTGTACTCTCTACTTCTGGACTCTTTTCCCCCCTCCCCCCACCCTGGGAAAAGACCTTGTCCATGCCATACCTGATTGTATAAAAACCGCAACATGACCTCCCAACTCCTCTACTCTATACTCTGACCAATAAAGGAAAGCATACCAGCTCCACCTTCATTATCCTGTCTAGATCTGATGGGTCGAATGGCCTTCTGTACTCTAAAATTCTATGAAGCCAAGTTGGCAGAGCTAGCTACAAGCAAGAATGCATTGAGTGTATTTGGAAGAGTTTTCTGGCCCTTATGTTGTGGATCGGGCTGTTTTGATGGGATAAAATGAGGCAGAGTTAATAATTAAAGGCCTGTGAGTAACCAGTCCCCTATGAGTGACTGTAATGTGGTAGAACGTAGATTTTCAGCCTGAGAGGGCAAAGTATGGGTGGCAAACCTCTGTGGTTTTCATAAAGAAGGGTAATTACATTGGGGCTGAAAATGTGTTGCTGTTTAAAGCGCAGCAGGTTAGGCAGCATCCAAGGAGCAGGAAATTCGACGTTTCGGGCATAAGCCCTTCATCAGGAATGAGGAGAGTGTGTCAAGCAGGCTAAGATAAAAGATAGGGAGGAGGGACTTGGGGGAGGGGCGATGGAGATGTGATAGGTGGAAGGAGGTCAAGGTGAGGGTGATAGGCTGGAGTGGGGTGGGGGCGGAGAGGTCAGGAAGAAGATTGCAGGTTAGGAGGGCGGTGCTGAGTTGAGGGAACCGACTGAGACAAGGTGGGGGGAGGGGAAATGAGGAAGCTGGAGAAATCTGAGTTCATCCCTTGTGGTTGGAGGGTTCCCAGGCGGAAGATGAGGCGCTCCTCCTCCAGCCGTTGTGTTGTTATGTTCTGCCAGTGGAGGAGTCCAAGGACCTGCATGTCCTCGGTGGAGTGGGAGGGGGAGTTAAAGTGTTGAGCCACGGGGTGGTTGGGTTGGTTGGTCCGGGTGTCCCAGAGGTGTTCCTTGAAGCGTTCCACAAGTAGGCGGCCCGTCTCCCCAATATAGAGGAGGCCACATCGGGTGCAGCGGATGCAATAGATGATGTGTGTGGAGGTACAGGTGAACTTGTGGCGGATATGGAAGGATCCCTTGGGGCCTTGGAGGGAAGTGAGGGAGGAGGTGTGGGCGCAAGTTTTACATTTCCTGCGGTTGCAGGGGAAGGTGCCGGGAGTGGAGGTTGGGTTGGTGGGGGGTGTGGACCTGACGAGGGAGTCACGAAGGGAGTGGTCTTTGCGGAACGCTGATGGGGAGGGGAGGGAAATATATCCCTGGTGGTGGGGTCCGTTTGGAGGTGGCGGAAATGATGGCGGATGATACGTTGTATACGGAGGTTGGTGGGGTGGTAGGTGAGAACCAGTGGGGTTCTGTCTTGGTGGCAGTTGGAGGAGGGGGCTCAAGGGCGGAGGAGCGGGAAGTGGAGTAGATGCGGTGTCCTTGTGGTTGGAGGGTTCCCAGGCGGAAGATGAGGCGCTCCTCCTCCAGCCGTCGTGTTCCTTGTGGTTGGAGGGTTCCCAGGCGGAAGATGAGGCGCTCCTCCTCCAGCCGTCGTGTTCCTTGTGGTTGGAGGGTTCCCAGGCGGAAGATGATCCTTGTGGTTGGAGGGTTCCCAGGCGGAAGATGAACCGGCAACACATTTTCAGCTGTGATCTCCAGCATCTGCAGACCTCATTTTTTACCCTAATTACATTGGGGGATGAGCAGAGAGTCAGCTGGAATAGACTAGGGAAGGGCTTTACCAGGAAGCTCATATCTGTGAATATTGATGGATTAATGACACTGTGGGCTCAGCCAATATTTATTCCACTCCTTTAATACTCCTTTAACAGTAGCGCTGCTCACCCATTTCAGGGGCTGATCACAATGAGCAACATTGCTGTTAGTGTGGGGTCACATGTCAGCAGACCAGAGAGGATATAACACACAGTCTGGAGTCCTTCTCAAGTTGTCCACCTCACTCAATTTCTTCTCAATTTGATACGGCCCACTAAACCTTGTTTTAAAGGCTCACCTGTCACTGGAATTAGCACCAATACCTTATCCCTAATTGTAAAATTGTGATTTTATGATTTCTTATCCACTTGTTTCGTTGTGTGCTGCGATACTTTTAAATGCTAGTCTAGCCAACCCTCCAGCTCGATTTAGTCGTTCTCTAAAATTTGACACACAGTCCAAATGGGTGGTCTCTGAGTTCTGCCTGATTAATTTCTCCTTAATCAGTTTTAATGGTCGTCTTACTCCATGCCCAAAACATTTATTCAATTGGACTGAGATTGGTCGATTCATTTGGTGCCTCTCCGATCGCAAAAAGTACAAACAGAACTCCCTTATCCCAATCATCTGGATAACCCTGACCATAAGCCCTCAACATGGTCTTTACTGTTTGATGCCATCTCTCTAACATTCCCTGCAATTCCGGATGGTACGCAGTAGATTTGAATTGTTTTACTCCCAAGTGATCCATAACCACCTTGAATAGTTTGGTTGTGAGGTTTGAGCTGAAAATGTGTTGCTGGAAATGCGCAGCAGGTCAGGCAGCATCCAAGGAACAGGAGATTCGACGTTTCGGGCATAAGTCCTTCTTCAGGAATGAGGAAAGTGTGTCCAGCAGGCTAAGATAAAAGGTAGGGAGGAGGGACTTGGGGGAGGGGCGTCCTTATGGAGGGAGGAAGAGAGCTTCTTCAAGGAAGGCATCCTTGCAAGAGGATTCGCAAACGTCGAATCTCCTGTTCCTTGGATGCTGCCTGACCTGCTGCGCTTTTCCAGCAACACATTTTCAGCTCTGATCTCCAGCATCTGCAGTCCTCTTGTGAGGTTTGACCCTTGATCTGACTGGATCTTCATTATTGTTAATAAATACTCATTCCCACTTTTTGTTTGAGGTAGGGGACGTATACATTCAATCAAGACTCTTGTGCAAGGTTCCTCAAATGCTGGAATAGGTTAGTGAGTTTTGAGAAGATTTGTAGCTCAGGTTGAGGTTCTGGTTGTATGTTTGGAAGGTTCATTTCCACCTCAGCAAGTAAACCTCCATAGGTATTAATGGTGCAGGTTTTATTACTGCCTGGGGTTTTCCCATTAGCTAACATGTATGACACGTCTAGCAAAATTCAACTATATCCTTGTGTGGCCCAGGCCAGTAAAAACATCTTTGTATTTTAACCTGTGTTTTCCTCACCCCTAAATGACCTCCACGTGGTAGTTCTTGCGCCATTCGCAACACCTCCTTTCCATACCCTACTGGCAAAAACAATTTGATGAATCTCTGCCCATTTCTCATCTATTTGAATGTGTGATGGTCTCCATTTCCTCATTAAGACATCATTTGTTAAGTAATAACACACAGGGATTCATTCACTTTCTTTCTTTATAAACGTATTTTGATATAACAGTTTGAATTACAGCAGAAGCATGAGAACTTAAATCAGCTTAGCAGAGCTAAAGCCACTTCCATGTTTACCTATTTGCTCCTGCTCTGTCCCACTTATCTGATCAACAAAGGTCTCAGATAAGGCTAAGTCAGCTTCCTTATCTGTGCCTTTTGACCTCTCCTGCATCAGCTTGTGCCTCTATGATATGGTGATCACACGATCTGGGAAAATTCCTGGAAAAGCATTCTCCACGTCTTCAGTTGCGTTTATCTCTATTGGCTTTTCAACTAGAGTAGGCAGTATGCCTCCCGGTGAATCAGAGATATCATTTACAACGAACAGTTGTATTCCTGAAGCTGAGAGTTTTGTCCAACACTCCTGCCACAAATTCTCCACTCCTCTCTGGACTCTCTCACCTCAATTTACATAACGGAGCACTTTTTGTCTCACCATGAATTCCTGTTCCCAGTACCTTCCCTGGCAATAGTCCCTCAGGAGTACATATCTCCTCATCCTTTAGCATTACAGACTGGGAGGATCCTGTGTCCCTTAATATTGTAACCTCCTTACCTACTACTCCTGGCCTATGTGAATAAACCTGACCCTTACATGTATATTTTCTAACCAGATCTGGCACTTCCTCCTTAATCAGTCTCTGATCAGCTTGTACACTCAGGTAGTTGTCTAACTTCCCTTGTGCTTTTTGTTACTAGTCCAACAGACCTTCCAGGCCTGTCTGGTTTTCCCCTCGCGCACCAACACCGTGATTTTGTGTGGCCCACTGTATTACACTGAAAACACCGGAGCCTTTTAACAGCTTTGTCCCTCTCAAGGGTCTCCTTTTCACCCTGTGGTAAGTTAGCCTTATGATCTTCACTGAGATGTACCTTTCCCTCTCCACGTGAGGATCTCTCTTTGCCCCAATTTCTATCCCTCACGGACTGGAATTGATTCTGGAAGCCAAGCTGAGTTGGATTGACCAGCTCGTAACCATCAGCCCCTTCAGCTGCTAATCTCACTGTTATAACTCTCTGCTCTTCCACATGAGTTTGCATTACTTCAGGCAGTGAGATTTTGAATTCCTTCAAAATAATTACCTCTCTAAGGGCACCATAGGTTTGCTTGATTTTTAAAGTTCTCCTCCATCCATCGCGATTACTCCGGAGTTCAGGGTCCCTCCTTCGCTTCCTGAAACGGTATCTATCAGCTTCTGGTACAAGCTCATATACAGTTAAAATGGCTTTTTTCACCTCCTCATACTCCCCGATCCCTCCTCTGATAGGGCTAGTGAGGTATTCGCATCCCTGCCTGAGAGTTTAGTTTGGACCAACAAAACCCACATTGCCACTAGTCACTGCATTTGTTTAGCCACCTTTTCAAATGAGATGAAGAAGGTTTCCACATCCTTCTCATCAAATTTAAGCAATGTTTGAACATACTTAATCAGTTTCTCACTTGGATTCTGACTGCCAGGGGCTTACTCACCCTCACTCTCCCCCTCACTCATCCTACCCTCAGCCTTTATCTCCAGCCTTTTAAGCTGACTTTCCTTTTTAAATGTCAGTTTCTGAAGGTCATAAGCTCTCTCTTTTTCGTTCTGTTCTGCTGCCCTCTCTTTTTCCCTCTCTTCTGCCGCTAATTGTAACTCCGACAGTTCCATTCCTGCTGCCCTTTCCTTATCTCTCGTCTCTAACTCAAGCTGCTTCATTTGCAATTGAATCCTTGCCCCCTCTATAGAGTCTGATGGTTTCTCCAGCGAGTTTAAATGCTGAGCTACTGATGTAATTATCTTTCCTTTCCTCACAGAAGCAGGCAGCTCCAATTCCAGCTTCTCTGCTCATTCCTGCAGCTTGGTCTTATTCACCTTTTGCAAAACTTCCAAAGTCACTGCATCCACATCCAGAAAACTTTTGGTGACCGAAAGAGCCATTACTGGCCCAAACTTTGTCTTCCCGACCAAACCAACACCTGAAATAAAGACACTAGTGCCAACCACTCGCTGTTTAAAATCCTGCAAAGAGCCCCCAATCTGTTATGGACCAGGCCAGACCACTCAAAACATTCTTAAGCAGGCAGCCCTAGACTGAACTTTGCAATTTGTTTCGGTAAGTGAACAGTGAAAATTACTCCATGAGGTAGCTAGGTTAACTACTAGATTTTAAAACAGACAAAAATTTATTCACAAAATTACACAGTGAAACACAAAGAACAGAATAAAGAACCCCTACAGAACTCAACCTAGCCAGCTGTTCCGAATATACACAACAGTCCCAAAAAGTAAACCCCCTTTAAAACCCAGGACAAATGGAACACATACTTACAGGTTGGAGTTGAAGGGCAGAAAAGAGAGTGAGTTTCCATACAGCTCCCTGTTGAACTTCCCAGTTCAGGACTGAAATAAAACAGCTCAGCGCAGCTCAGCTAGAGAGCTGACCACTCCCCGTCTTTATACAAATCACTTCTAACGCATGGTCACTTTGGCCTGAAGTCTCATCTGTTTACTGAGAAACAAAAGGCCTCTCAAAATCCTTTTCGTCTTTGTACCAAACCAGACTGATCGCAGCCCCGCCCAGTTTATTACCCCTCTGAAAACAATCAAGGAATAGCTTTTAGGAAAAAAGGACTAGCTTTGTGACACCAGGCATTGGTTCTGGGTCCTGTCTTATTATTTATATAAACCGTTCAGATGAGAGTATTGAAGGCATGACGAGTAAGTTTAGGGACAACACCAAAATTGGTGGCATTGTAGACAATAAAGCAGGTTTTCTAAGATTACAAAGGGATCTTGATCAAATGGATCAATGGGCTGAAAAATGGCAGATGAAGTTCAATCTGGATAAATGTGAGGTATTGCATTTTGGTGCAAGGAACAGGGCTATAGCTTATACAAATAATGATAGGACCTTGAGTAGTGTTGTAGAACAGAGTGACCTAGGGGGTGCAGGTACAGAACCCTTTGACGTTTGGTTCACATATAGTCAGGGTGGTTAAAAAGGTGTTTAGCACACTTGCCTTCATTGCTCAGCCCTTTGAGTGTTGGAGTTGGGAAATCATGTCGAGGGTGTACAGGACATTGGTGAGGCCTCTTCTGGAGCACTGCGTCCAGTTCTGCTCACCAGTTATAGGAAGATATTATTAAGCTGGAGAGGGTTCCGAAGACATTTCCCATGATGTTGCCGGGTATGGGCGGTTTGAGTCATAAAGAAAGGCTGGGACATAGGAGGTTGAGAAGCGACCTTATAGACGTTTTCAGAATAATGAGAGGTGTAGATAGTTCTTGATAGTTGTCTTTTCCTTGGATGTGGGATTTCAAGTCCAAGGGGCACATTTTTAAGGTGGGAGGAGAGGGATTTAAAAAAGACGAGGCAGATTTTTTTTACAGAGTGGATGGTTTGCATGTGGAATGAATTTCCTGAGGAAGTGGTGGATGTGGGTACAATTACAGCGTTTAAATGACATTTGGTTAAGTGTATGAATTGGGAATGATTTACAGGGAGATGGGGCCACTATTTAGTTTGGAATTATGTTCAGCATGGACTGGTTGGCCCGAAGAGTCTGTATCCCTGCTATAACTTTATCTAACTCCTTGTTAAAAGCAGTCAATGTTTTGGCCTCAGACTCTCTTTTGCAGAGAATTCCACAGCTTCACTACTCTCTGGGTAAAGACATTTCTCTTCATCTCAGTCCTAAATGGCCTACCGCAACCCTTAAACAATTGATCCCAGTTCTGAATTTCCTGGCCATTATTACATGGTCATTATTTTAATTCCAGGCTTTTATTGAGTTCAAATTGCACCATTTGCCATGATGAGATTCGAACCCTTGTCCCTAAAGAACTCAACCTAGCCAGCTGTTCCGAATATACACAACAGTCCCAAAAAGTAAACCCCCTTTAAAACCCAGGACAGGACATTAGCCTGTGACTCTGGATTCCTACTCTACTGCTCCACTACAATCTCTCTCTAGGTTGAGGAACAATAGCAGATGTATAAGAAAATGATCCATGACTCTCCAAATATTTTATCCCAGTGAAAACACAGGGTTCTAGGACATGGATAAGCCAACCATACTTAACCAGAGAAGTTAAGGGCAGTATCAAATTGAAAGAAGAACATGTGACGTAGCAAGATAAATGAAAAGCTAGCAGATTGGGAATGTTTTAAATACCAAAAAAATTTACAAATAGAGTGAGACAATAAACTGAGTGTAAGATGATGAAATGATAGCAAGAACATTTTAAATATATTAAAAGGAGAGCAGCCAAAGTGAAAAGTAGACCACTTAGACAATGAGGCTGGGGATATAGTAATGGGAAACTGGGCATTACCAAATGAGTTAATTGAATAAATGCTTTGCAGCAGTTTTAGTGGTTGAATATATGAATAGCATTCCAAAAATGTTTAATTATGGGCAAAAAAACAGGAGAAGAAATAAATTCAATATAGATCACTAGAAAAAAATTACTTGAGAAACCAGTGGGGCTAAAGGCCACAGTTCCTTAAAGCTGATGGATTACATTCTAGGATATTCAAGGCAGTACCTGCAGAGACAGTAATGCACTTGGAGTTATCTTCCAAGCATCTTTAATTTGTGGAAAAGTCCCAGAGCTTTGGAAAACCACCAATGTAACACCTTTATTCAATGAGTGAAGGTGGGCTGAGGAGTGGCAGATGGAGTTCAGTTTAGATAAATGTGAGGTGCTGCATTTTGAAAAGGCCAAATCGGGGAAGACTTATAAACATAATGGTAAGGTCTTGGGAAGTGTTGCTGAATGAAGTGACCTTGGAGTTCATAGCTCCTTGAAAGTGGAGTCGCAGGTGGATAGGATAGTGAAGAAGGTGTTTGGTATGCTGTCCTTTATTGGTCAGAGTATTGAGTACAGGAGTTGGGAGGTCATGATGCGGCTGTACAGGACATTTGTTAGGCCAGTTTTGGAATAGTGTGTAAAATTCTGGTCTCCCCAGTATAGGAAGATGTTGTGAAAGTTGAAAGGGTTCAGAAAAGATTTACAAGGATGTTGCCAGGGTTGGAGGGTGTTAGCTATAGAGCCAGGCTGAGTAGGCTGGGGCTGTTTTCCCTGGAGTGTCAGAGGCTGAGGGGTGACCTTATTGAGGTTGATGGAACCATGAACAGAATAGCCAAGATCTTCCCCCAGAATGGGGAATCCAAAACTAGAGAGCGTCGGTTTACGGTGAAAGGGGAAAGATTTGAAAGGGACCTAACAGGTAATGTTTTCACACAGAGGATATATGGACTGAGCTGTCAGAGGAAGTGGTGGAGGCTCGTACAATTGCAACATTTAAAAGGCATCTGGGTGGATAGGAATGGCTTAGAGGGATATGGGCCAAGTGCTGGGAAGTGGGAGTAAATTAATTTAGGATATCTGGTTGGCATGGATAGGTTGGACTGAAGGGTCTATGACTACACTACTGAGACAAGATAAGTTTCAGCCAGTTACTTTAACTCTTGTTAATGGGGAAGGATCTGTTAACAAGGATGTAATGGTAAAGCACTTAGAAATACATTATCCAATTAAACAGAGTCGCTGGTTACATGAAGGGGAAACCGACCAAATAAATGTATTGGAATTCTTTGAGGTGGTAACAAGCAGTTTAGATAAAGGGGAACCAGGCATGTGATATTATTGATTTCTCTAGGCATTCATCGAGGACTGCTCGTAAGACAATTTAGTAAGCGTAGAGCCCATGGTGTTGGAGGCAATATATTGGCATGGAGAGAGAATTGTCTAATAAAAGAGCAGGGATAAGGAGAGCACTTTCAGGATGGAGTGTCACAGGGATCAGTGCTCAGGGTACCATTATTCACTATACATATTAGTCACTTGGATGAGGAACAAGAATGTACTATAGAGAAGTTTGCAGCTGACACAGAAGTAGATAGGAAGGCAAGTAGTGAGGATGACACACCCACTAGATTCAGAGTTTTCAGAGCGATTAAACTTGGCTGTTGGGATATTGTTGATGGAAAGGTTGACAAGGATGTTACTTGCTTTGGAAGGTATTCATTATTTTACAAGTGAATGTTGGAGTGGGAAGGGGTGACCTGATCGAGGTTTACAAAATTGAGGGGCATGGATAAGATAAATAGACAAAGTCTTTTCCCTGGGGTGGGGGAGTCCAGAACTAGAGGGCATAGGTTTAGGGTGAGAGGGGAAAGATATAAAAGAGACCTAAGGGGCAACTTTTTCACACAGAGGGTGGTACGTGTATGGAATGAGCTGCCAGAGGAAGTGGTGGAGGCTGGTACAATCGCAACATTTAAGAGGCATCTGGATGGGTATATGAATAGGAAGGGTTTGGAGGGATATGGGCCGGAGCTGGCAGATGGGACAAGATTGGGTTGGGATATCTGGTCGGCATGGACGGGTTGGACCGAAGGGTCTGTTTCCATGCTGTACATCTCTATGACTCTCTCTGATTTGACAGGGTAGAAACGGAAAGGTGGTTTCTCCATGTGGGACAGTCTTGGGCCAGAGGGAATCATCTCAGAATGAGGAGTCACCTATTTAAGGCAGAGATGAGAAGGAATTTCTTGAGGGTAGCAAATCTGGGGAATTCTTTACCCTCGAGGACAGCTGAGGCTGGATCGGAATATATTCAAGGCTGAGGTGGACCGATTTTTAATCAGTCAGAAGCAATCAAGGATTCTGAGAAAAAGGCAGGAAAGTGGAGTTGAGGGTGATCAGATCAGCCATAATTTCATTGAATGGTGGAGCAGACATGATGGGCTGAATGGCCTCCTGCTCCTACTTATAGTCTAATCAGCGATAAGTAGGTGGTTCAATTAGTGTTAATTACTGTAGCAGGAAGCTGCAGAAGCAAGTGACTCATCAACAGAACCAGTATTTCAAACAGGCTGGAATGCAGGCATAGTCAGGTGACTACACTAGCGTGACACACTGACCAAATGTTATGGAGGCTTTTGGTTCCTGAGAGAGGGAACTGGGCGGGGTGGGGGAGGGGGGAGGAAGGAGACAGGGGAGAGGTGGGGTGTGCGCGGGGAATGCCATTTCCCTCCCACAGACCCACCCAGGCCTCAGACCTCTGTCCCTCCTCCCTCTAGGGACTCCTTTTATCCCCCCCACCCCCACCCCATCGCTGAATCCCTTTGGAGAGCAGCATGCAAGTGCAATAATGCACCTGGAGTCGAGGTCTCCTGTCTTGTCAATGAGTATGTGGGTACTGACCGTAAACACTGCCCTTTAATTCATGTCTGTTGCAGCAAATACAATCTGTTATCTCTATTGGTACAACATGAGTGATAGATCCAATGTCTAGATTCCCAGCAGTTATGAGATTAATTAAAAAATACTGAAACTTCCTTAATCCTGGCAAGAGTAGGCCATTCACACCACCAAACCTATTTATCATTCAACATGATCCTCTCCCTCAATCTGTCGTACTGCCCCAACACAGGTTCTTATGATGACCTGTGGAGTGCCACAAGGATCGGTGCTGGGCCCTCTACTTTTTGTCATTTACATAAATGATTTGGATGTGAGCATAACAGGTACAGTTAGTAAGTTTGCAGATGACACCAAAATTGGAGGGGTAGTGGACAACGAAGAGGTGCTGCATTTTGGGAAAGCGTGGGCGGCACGGTGGCACAGTGGTTAGCACTGCTGCCTCACAGCGCCAGAGACCCGGGTTCAATTCCCGACTCAGGTGACTGACTGTGTGAACTTTGCATGTTCTCCCTGAGAGTTTCCTCCGGGTGCTCCAGTTTCCTCCCACAGTCCAAAGATGTGCGGGTCAGGTGAATTGGCCATGCTAAATGTAGGGGTATGGGTGGGTTGCACTTCAGCGGGTCGGGGTTGGGCCAAAGGGCCTGTTTCCACACTGTAAGTCATCTAATCTAATCAAATCTTAGCAGGACTTATACACTTAATGGTAAGGTCCTAGGGAGTGTTGCTGAACAAAGAAACCTTGGAGTGCAGGTTCATAGCTCTTTCATATCTTTCCCCTCTCACTCTAAACCAATGCTCTGTAGTTCTGGACTCCCCACCACATGCCCCTCATGATTTTCTAAATCTCAATAAGGTCACCCCTCAGCCTCTGATGCTGCAGGGAAAATAGCCCCAGCCTGTTCAGCCTCTCCCTGTAGCTCAAATCCTCCAACCCTGGCAACATCCTTGTAAATCTTTTCTGAACTCTTTCAAGTTCCAATAGGAAGGAGACCAGAATTGCGCACACTATTCCAACAGTGGCCTAACCAATGTCCTGTACAGCCGCAACATGACCTCCCAACTCCTGTACTCAATACTCTGACCAATAAAGGAACGCATACCAAACACCTTCTTCACTATCCTATCTACCTGCGACTCCACTTTCAAGGAGCTATGAACCTGCACTCCAAGGTCTCTTTGTTCAGCAACACTCCCTAGGACCTTACCATTAAGTGTATAAGTCCTGCTAGGATTTGCGTTCCCAAAATGCAGCACCTCGCATTTATCTGAATTAAACTCCATCTGCCACTTCTCAGCCCATTTGCCCATCTGGTCAAGATCGTGTTGTAATCTGAGGTAACCACCTTCGCTGTCCACTACACCTCCACTTTAGGTGTCATCTGCAAACTTACTAACTGTACCTCTTATGCTCGCATCCAAATCATTTATGTAAATGACAAAAAGTAGAGGGCCCAGCACCAATCCTTGTGGCACTCCACTGGTCACAGGCTTCCAGTCTGAAAAACAACCCTCCACCACCACCCTCTGTCTTCTACCTTTGAGCCAGTTCTGTATCCAAATGGCTAGTTCTCCCTGTATTCTGTGAGACCTAACCTTGCTAACCAGTCTCACATTGTCAAACGCCTTACTGAAGTCCATACAGATCACATCTACCACTCTGTCCTCATCAATCCTCTTTGTTACTTCAAAAATCTCAATCGAGTTTGTGAGACATGATTTCCCACACACAAAGCCATGTTGACTGTCCCTAATCAGTCCTTGCCTTTCCAAATACATGTACATCCTGTCCCTCAGGATTCCCTCCAACAACTTGCCCACCACTTGGACTCACTGAGGAGCATATAGAAAACAGAAAGCTTTATAAATTGGAGTTGGAGAGGCAGAGGCCTGGTGATATTATTACTAGACTATAAAACTCAGCAAATGTTCTGGAGACTCAGGTTCAAATCCTTCCGTGCCAGATGGTTGAATTTGAATTGAATGAGGAGTCTGGAAGTAAGAGTCTAATGCTGAACCATGAATCCATTGTTGATTGTTGGAAGAGCTTTTCTGGGTCACTATGTCCTTCTGGGAAGGAAATTGCCATCCTTACCTGGTCTGGCCTACATGTAACTCCAGAATCTCAGCAATATAGATGACTTAACTTCTCTCAGGGCAATTAGGGACAGGCAATAAATGCTGTCTGGACCAGAGATGCCCACACCTCCTGACTGAATGAAGTAATAGTTTCAGGGATGTGGTCCCACCCAAGGTTCAGGCAGACAGACCAGTAGTACAGGAGTCCCCTGTGGCCATTTCACACTCAAATCGGAATGCTGTTCAGGCTGCATTAGAGGGACAGCCAGATCACTGGCACCCTGACTGATTGATTTATTGTCACAGGTGCCAAAGTATTCTGAAAAACTTTGAGCAATATAGGCAGGTCTACAATCAAGGATATATAGATCAAAAAGATCGAGACGGAGGTAGACAGGTTACTTTGCACAGGGCATGCACTAAGTGGGATCAATGTTGGCAAGGTCAGCATTATTTGAGGGTAGAGAGTCCATTCATCATAGAATCCCTACAGTGTGGAAACAGGCCCTTCAGCCCAACAAGACTACACTGACCCTCCAAAGAGTATCCCATCTAACCCCGTTCCCTATTGTTCTACATTTACCCCTGACTAATGAACCTAACCTACACATCCCCAAACACTATGGATAAATTAGCATAGCCAGTTCACCTAAGCTGCACATCTTTGGATTAAGGGAAGAACCCCACGCAGACACAGTGAGAATGTGCAAAGTCCATGCAGACAGTCGCCCGAGGCTGGAATTGAACCAGGGTGCTAACCACTGAGCCACCGTGCTGCCCAAAAGTCTAATCAGTCTAATAACGGATGGGAGGGAGCTGTTCCTGAACCTGTTGGTGCGTGTGTTCAGGTTTCTGTACCTCCTGCCTGATGGAAGAGGGTGTAGGAGATCATTCCCGGGGTGCGATGGGTCTTTGATGGTATTGGCAGCCTTTCTGCGGCAGTGAGCCGTGTAAATGGAGTCCATGGATGGAAGGTTGGCTTCTGTGACGGTCTGGGCTGTGCACACCACCTTCTGTAGTTTCTCACAGTTACCGTACCAGGCCGTTACCCACCGGGACAGGATGGTGTCAGTGGTGTACCTGGAGACGTTGGTGAGGGTCCTTATGGGCACACTGACTTTCCTGAGCTGCCCGAGGAGGAAGAGTTGTTGTATCTTCTTCACTGTCACATCTACACGAAAGAAAGTGAGGAATGCACGTTCTGGAGAGTTAGTCAAAAAGTGTGGTTCTGGAAAAGCACAGAGGGTCTGGCAGCATCTGAGGAGCAGGAGAATCAACGTTTTGGGCATAACCCTTCATCAGGAATGTCGTGGAGTGGGGGGGGGCGGGGATGGGGGCTGAGAGATATATAGGGAGGGGGATTGGGGCTTGGGGGGAAAGTAGATGGGAACGCAATAGGTGGATGCAGGTGGGAGCGATTGTGATAGGTCGGTGGGGAGGGTGGTGTGGAAAGATGGGAAGGAAAATGGGCAAGTGAAGAGGGCAGTATTGAGTTAGCAAGTTGGACCTGGGAGGAGGGGAGACAAGGAAACTAGTGAAGTTGATGTTGATGTCGTGTATGAGGAGGGTCCTAAGTGGAAGATAAGGCGTTCTTCCTCCAGGTGTCGGGTGGCTTGGATTTGGCGGAGATGGTGGCTCAGCATGTCCTCGGTGGAGTGGAAGGGGGAGTTGAAGTGGTCACCCACATGACAGTGAGGTTGTTTGGTGCATGTTCTCTGAAACACTGTGAGTTGGCGTGCTGTCACCCTAATGTAGAGAAGACCACATCAGGTGCAGCAGATATAATGGATGAGGTGGGTGGAACTGCAGGAAAATCTCTGCGGGATGTGAAAGGACCCTTGGATGGAGGTGAGCGAGGTGGGGGTGGGGCGCAGAGTTTACATCTCTTGCTGTGACACGGGAAGGTGCTGGGAGTGGAGGCTGGGTTGGTGACGGGAGTGATCCTAACAAGGGAGTTGCAGAGGGAATGGTCTCTCTGGAACACAGATAGGGGTGGCGAGGGAAATATATTCCTAGCAGTGGGGTCTGTAGGTGGCAGAAATGCTGGTGGATAATGTGCTGTATCCGGAGATTGGTGGTTTGAAGGTGAGGACTCGGTTGGGGTGGGGGTCAGGGTCTATCCTTTTTGTGGTTTGAGGAGTGGGGTTCACCGGAGGGGGGGTGGGGGGGTGGGGAATTGTTGATCTCGTGGGAGGGGATATTGCGGTCCTGCAGATGTCCTGGAGTGGAATTGCTCCTGCTTGTCAGTTCCCGTCACTCTGAGGGACTTGACCCTCTCCACTCTCTCAACCCCCACTCCGTTGATGTAGATGGGGATATGTCCTCCTCCTCTCTTCCTGAAGTCAGTGATCAGTTGTTTAGTTTTGCCGACATTGAGAGAGGGGTTGTTCTCATTGCACCGTGTCACCAAGGCCCCCACCCCCCCTGTATTCTGCCTCATCGCTGTTAGATATCCGTCCCAACACTGGGGTGTGGTCAGTGAATGTGTAGATGGCGTTTGTTTGGAATTTGGCTACACAGTGTTCAGGGAGTACAGTCAGGGGCTGAGAACACATCCTTGGGGGGCTGCAGTGATGAGGGTTATTGTGGGGGGGAGGTCCTGTTGTCTATCTTCACTGATTGCGGTCTGTGGGTCAGGAAGCTGAGGATCCAGTTGTGGACCCTCTCGAAGCACTTCATGATTGGTTCTATAGTGCAGCAGTGAGGGTGAAAGTGTACATGAACCGTCCTGATAGGGGACTCTGTAATCAAGGACACAGCTAGGCATTTGTCTCCACAAACAAGACTCCAGGGTGTGTCCCAGTACTGTCCTGTTTCCCTATCCCAGTACCAGTCGAAGCAAATATTCAGGGACACCATATAGTTTTACCTCCTCCATCTTTATTCCGGGCCCTCGAGGGAGAGAGAATGATCGCCCATGTGCACAGAAATGTGAGTTCACGGTCTACTCTTGAAAAGCAGATTCTTCAGGAATTGTATAATTACTTACAGGGAGCAGCTTTCAAATAAGGCAACAAGATATTGATTGGGTGACCATTACAATCAGTGAGCACCAACAGTAAAGATGAAGCCATCTGGCATCACACAGTGGGCTGTTCCTCCCCTTGTTAACTGGCTTCACAGAATGGATGCTTTTCACCTCGTTAACCCACTCCCCTTGCCTCCAGCACCTCATTGTTTACTGCAAGTTCTTATCTAGTCAGAGTCATGCTAGCTGAGCCTTTTTTACTTTAACCCACAACTTAACCCTTTCCCTACCTGCTCATACCTTAGACACTTTTTCCCCCAGGGTCAAGGATGTCTCTGAGCAAGCCCTGGCTATTCTGAAAGGGGATAGTGAACAGCCAGAGGTTGTGGTCAATATTGGCGTGACCAACATAGGCAGAAAGAGAGTGAGATGGGAAGTTGAAAAGCAGGACGAGGTTGTAATCTTGGGATTAATCCCTGAGCCACATGCTAGTGAAGCCAGAAATAGGGAGATAACACTGTTGAATGTGTGACTAAAGAGCTGGTGTAGCAGGGTGATCTTCACATCTCTGGATCATTGGGATCTCTCCCAGGGCAGAAAGTCTGAACAAGAAGGGTGGGTTGCACCTCAACTTGAGGGGTCAACAATATCCTGGCAGGGAGGTTTCCTGGTGCCACTCAGGAGATGTGGGTGTCTGTCTGTGTGTGTGGGTGTCTGTCTGTCTGTGTGTGTGGGTGTCTGTGTGTCTGTCTGTGTGTGTGTGTGTTTGCGTGTGTGTGTGTCTGCCTGCCTGTGCCTGCCTGCCTGTGCCTGCCTGCCTGTGCCTGCGGTGTTTATGGGGCAATGAACGTGGCGGGACTGGAGCTTAGAGCCTGGAATAATAATGGCACTATGATGTTGTAGTCAGTACAGAACCAATGTTTCGGGTGTGCTAGAGGGGGTTAGGGGAGTTACATTACTGATTGAGGAGAATGTCCCACCTACACTGACAGAGGGGACATCTTGGAGGGATCATCCAGTGAGACCATTGGGATCGAACTCAGGAATAAGGAAGCTGCAGTCACTGTGATGGGCTTATACTCCAGGCTCCCAGTAACCAGTGGGACATAGGGGATCAGATATGTAAACAGGGTTGCTGCAGTAGGGTGGTTTTAACTTCCCCAGCACTGACTGGGATTCCTTTAGTGTCCGGGACTTATACAGAGCAGGATTTGTTCAGTGCATCCAGGAGGGCTCCTTCAAACCGGGTGTGTGTGAGTGGGTGGGTGTGTGGGGGTGTGTGTGTGGGTGGGTGGATAGCCCAACAAGGGAAGGGGCCGTGCCAGACCTTGTATTGGGGAATGAGCCTGGTCAGGTGTTGGAAGCATTTTGTGAGCAGTGATTTTAATTCCATAAGTTTTAAGATGGTTATGGAAAAGGACATTTCTTGTGTGAAAGTGCTAAATTGGGGGGAGACAAATTACAATATTTTATGGCAGGGACTGGGGAAGTTAGATTGGAGATGGCTGTTTGAGGGTAAATCTACATTCGAGATGTGAATGTCTTTTAAGGGTGATCAGAGTCCAGGACCTGTGAAAATGAAAGATAAATATAGCAAGATTCAAGGACCTGGGGTGATGAGAGGTGCAGAAAATGTGTTGCTGGAAAAGCGCAGCAGGTCAGGCAGCATCTAAGGAACAGGAGATCCGACGTTTCGGGCATAAGCCCTGATGAGAGGTGCAGAATGTTTGATGAAAGAGAAAGGAAACGGGTGTAAGGTTCAGGAAACTGATTGGAGGGAACGGGTTGGGGTCTGACTTGCACTGCTTGTGTAGGCACAGGTTCAATTGATGTATTCACCAGGGATTTAGATGGTTTGAAACTTACACATGGGCATTGCTGTAGGCAGAAGACCGAAGAAAGCCAATAAATGAACAATGGCAGGTTGACGCAGACATGATGGGCTGACTGACCTGTTTGTGCTCTAACAATTGAGATGGTGTTTGTTTGTCTTGCAGCCATTTTTCAGGTTGTTAAACCTGCGCAAGCTGGGACTCAGTGATAATGAGATCCAGAGGCTGCCTCCAGAGGTTGCTAACTTCATGCAACTTGTTGAGCTCGACATCTCTCGCAATGGTAAGTCTGAGCGAGTACCTGTGTGTGCGTGCGTGTGTGTGTGCCTCTGTGATTGCATGTGTGCACATGTGCCAGTGAGGGAGTGTCACTACATCTCATTGGGATAGCATGCTGGATATCGAACTTCACTATCAGTAAGTCATCATAAAACTTAAAGATTTTATCAAAGTAATAAAACTCCTGAATTTGCCTATCTGTTCAGATCCAGGTGAATAGGAAACACAGATCAGGTTTCTGTACTTAATGAATATTCATTACATATATAGTTCCTGACTGCAGATGAACAACTAATGGTTGACATTTCACTCCTAGTTCAAACCCTTACTGCTTTGTATAACATCCATGTACAAGCATGCAGACTGTCAAAAAGCATTGGTGCTGTGGGTGGAGGGGATGTTGGTGGGGCAACAGGGGTAGGAGTTTGTGGGGGTCCACTGTCCTGTCAGGGGTGTGTGTGTGTGTGTGTGTGTGTGTGTGTGTGTGTGCGCACTGTCCTGTTGGGGGGAGGAGTGTGTGTGTGAGAGAGCACTGTCCTGTCGGGGGGAAGCGTGTGTGTGTGTGTGTGTGTGTGTGTGTGTGTGTGCACTGTCCTGTCGGGGGGAAGCGTGTGTGTGTGTGAGCACTGTCCTGTCGGGGGGAAGCGTGTGTGTGTGTGAGCACTGTCCTGTCGGGGGGAAGCGTGTGTGTGTGTGAGCACTGTCCTGTCGGGGGGAAGCGTGTGTGTGTGTGAGCACTGTCCTGTCGGGGGGAAGCGTGTGTGTGTGTGAGCACTGTCCTGTCGGGGGGAAGCGTGTGTGTGTGTGTGTGTGTGTGAGCACTGTCCTGTCGGGGGGAAGCGTGTGTGTGTGTGAGCACTGTCCTGTCGGGGGGGAAGCGTGTGTGTGTGTGTGTGTGAGCACTGTCCTGTCGGGGGGAAGCGTGTGTGTGTGTGTGAGAGCACTGTCCTGTCGGGGGGAAGCGTGTGTGTGTGTGTGTGTGTGTGTGTGAGAGAGAGAGAGAGAGCACTGTCCTGTCGGGGGGAAGTGTGTGTGTGTGTGTGAGAGAGCACTGTCCTGTCGGGGGGAGGAGTGTGTGTGTGTGTGAGCACTGTCCTGTCGGGGGGAGGAGTGTGTGTGTGTGTGTGAGAGCACTGTCCTGTCGGGGGAAGGGGGAGCACGTCTTGGGCTGGCACTGTCCTACTCCACGGGTCCCTTATTTCTGCTTTGTTGTGTAATTGTTCTCCATCTCCTGATTGGTAATCACTTGGTAATGCATTGTCAGAAATGAATAATTGTGTGGTTTATGTGCCTGTTCCCCCATCGATCGTTCAGTGAGGTTCCCCAATCCTTTCTTGCCAGGATTTGCTTTATATTCTCATCATTCCCTTTATTTAGGTCAAGGATCCTGGTTTCGGATTCATCCTCTTCCCATCCACCGTGGTGAAGAATTCTGTTGTATTATGGTCTTGCTTCCCCAGGGGACCCCATACACTAAGGCTGTTAATTGATCCTTTCTCATTGCACAGTAGCAAGGCTGGAATAGCCTGTTCTCGGGTTGGTTCCTCACTGTTTTTGTGTAAACAAATGATCTCTTGCACTCCAGCAAATCCTCTTCCACAATATCCTTGCTAGCTTGGTTTATCCAGGCTGATTGTCAGTTACAATGCATACCCTCACTGTGTGTATCTCTGGTTTCTTGTTTAGTGCCTTCCATTATATCACCACTAGTGCTTGAGGGCCTCTTGGTATTCCCACCATGTCCTGCCCCTTGATGTTTCTTATCTCTTCCTATCCGGATTTCACCTCCCACCTTTCTCAGTTGGTATCCTTGCTGACTGGTCCATTGATTTGATCCTTTCCTCACCATGTTGCTCCACCTTTCCCCGTTGGCCTGTACTCCTTGTGTCTTGTAGGTGGTGGACAAGCTTTGACCATTTAGGTGGGTTAGCTGTTTGAGGTATTGTCTTTCGAGGAGAGATTGAATACTTGGGCCAGTACTCATTGAAGTATGGATGAAGTATGGATGACTTTACTGAAACAAAACTGGTTCATGTGGGACTTGAAAGGGAATCTGTGGAAAGGTTTTTATCCCTTTAGAAGTTAAGGCAAATGTCCTCGACTCTCCCACGAGCGGTCACCCACTGAAGACAGAGATCAGGGATTTCTTCTTTCCGAAAATGATGAATCTGTGGAACTCTTTACTGTAGGGGACAGCTGAGGCTGAATAATTAAGTATATTCAAGCCTGAGAGAGATTTTAATCAGGAAGGAAATTGAGGGTTATGGGGAAAGACAGGAAAGAGGAGTTGAGGATAATCATGCCATGATCTCTGAATGGTGGAACAAACCTACTGCTGGTCCTACTTTTTATGGTCTAACGTATGCCACATCTCTGAGCTGCTCTTGTAGCCTCCGTGTGTATACAGCTTGCCTGGCTCAGTTTCTGGTCAGTGGTAACCTCAAGGATGTTAATAATTGGGGTGGGGGGGGGAGCGCATCCAGTGATGGTCATGCCTTTGAATGTCAGTGGACGGTGATTAGATTCTCTTGTCGGAGATAGTCATTGCCTGACTCTTGTGTGGTGCAAGTATTGCACGCTGTACGTCAGCTCAGACCTGACTATGACCCACAATGTTGAAAGAGTCGCGAATGGTGATGAGCACTGGGCAATCATCGGCGAGCATCCCCCCTCCTGACTTCATGGCAGAGGGAAGGAGATGAAGCAGCTGAAGATGGTTGGGCCTAGGACACTCCCCTGAGGGACTCCTGCAGAGATTTCCTGGAGCTGAGATGGCTGATCTCTAACAAGTCATAGTGGACTAGAAACATGAACTCTGTTTCTCCCTGTACAGATGCAGCTGGTGCTGCTTGGGAGCATTGTTAATGGCACCTTCCATCACCTTACTGATGATGGAGAGGAGACTGATGGGGCAAATTAGCATGGGTTGGTTTTGTCCTTTTTTGTACCCGGGGCAATTGTCCCTACCTTTGAGGTAGATGCTGGTGTAGCTGTCCTGGAACTAGTTAGCGAGTGTGTGATCTCCTGACCATGACAGTGACGTTTTATCAGGTGCCTTTAGGAAGGCCAGGTGCACCACCTCGACAGGTTATCTTTGATCCACCTTGTTTCTTATTTTCATAGAGAACGTGAGCAAATTAGTCAGACCTGATTTCCTTTTTACAAAGCTACGTTGACTTTTAAATTATTTTTCTGTTATGATTTTCTAACTGTGGGAGAGTTTGGCAGATTAAAAGCCTGCAGATGCTGGAATCCAAAATAGACAGGTAGGAGGCTGGGGGAACCCAGCGAGCGAGCCAGGCAGCATCAGGAGGGACAGGCAGGAGGCTGGGGGATCACAGCGAGCCAGGCAGCATCAGGAGGGACAGGCAGGAGGCTGGGGGATCACAGCGAGCCAGGCAGCATCAGGAGGGACAGGCAGGAGGCTGGGGGAACACAGCGAGCCAGTCAGCATCAGGAGGGCCAGGCAGGAGGCTGGGGGAACACAGCAAGCCAGGCAGCATCAGGAGGGACAGGCAGGAGGCTGGGGGAACACAGCGAGCCAGGCAGCATCAGGAGGGACAGGCAGGAGGCTGGGAGAACACAGCGAGCCAGGCAGCGTCAGGAGGGACAGGCAGGAGGCTGGGGGAACACAGCGAGCCAGGCAGCATCAGGAGGGACAGGCAGGAGGCTGGGAGAACACAGCAAGCCAGGCAGCGTCAGGGGGGACAGGCAGGAGGCTGGGGGAACACAGCAAGCCAGTCAGCATCAGGAGGGACAGGCAGGAGAGAACACAGCGAGCCGGACAGCACCAGGGGGTGGAGATTGTTGGTGTTTCGGGTGTAACCCTCCTGCGGGACAGATAACAATGTTGTGAGCTTTTTTGTTTCTTTTGTCTCCACAGATATCCCTGAGATTCCTGAAAGTATTAAATTCTGCAAGTCTCTAGAAATAGCTGATTTCAGTGGGAACCCCCTTTCCAGGTACAGTGACATGGTCCACAATCATCGAAGGCTCACAAACCTAAAACGAGTAGCCTCTCTTGCCTGCTGTGCGGTTCAGTATCATCATGGCTGATCATCCAATCTCCATACCCTGTTCCTGCTTTCTCCCCATGCCCTTTAATCCTTGTGGTCCCAAATGCTGTATCAAATTCCTCCTTGAAATTATTGTCACACTGCACAGAAACAGACCCTTTCATCTCACTGGTCTATGCCAACCAACTGTCCCAAATTAAACTGGTCCCATTTGTAGGGGATGTTTGACCCAAATCCCTCTAAACCTTTCCTTTTTATTTACCTACCCAAACGTCGTTTAAGTGTTGTAACTGTGCCTGCACCTAGCACTTCACAGGCAGTTCTTTTCACATACGAGCCACCCTGTGTGGAATAAGTTGCTGTTCAGGACCTTTTTAAATTTTTTTCCTCTTACCTTGAACATGTGCCCCATTGTTATGGACTCCCTTACCCTGGGGTGACGACCTTGGCTTTTCACCCTATCCATGCTCCTCGTGATTTTCCAAACCTCTGTAAGGTCACCCCTCAGCCTGCTATGCTCCAGAAAAAAATTTAAAAATGTATAATGTTTCAGCCTTGATTGCTTTCTGTAGTAGTAAATTCCACAGGCTTTCCATTCTCTGGGTGAAGAGGTTTCTCTTTATTTGAGTCCTTGGTGGGGTTTGGGGGTCTTTGCCTCTCAGGGTTCCTGGGGGACTGGGTGAGGTGTGCAGGTGTGGGTATGTATCATCATGTGTTCAGTGAGGGGTCTGCCTGGCGGCAGTAAGAGGAATGGAGTATGAATCCCGGAGGGTGCGTGTAGTCTGGCTGTGGTGCCGGCATAGGCCACTCGGCCAGTTGAGTCTGCTGCTCCATTCAATAGGATCGTGGCTGATCCAACTCTCTTCAGGTCCACTCTCCTGCCCTTTCCCTGTAACCATTAATTCCCTGACAGATCACAAATCTATCTACTTCAGCCTGAGATATACACAAGGACTCTGCCCCTCCCAGCTCTCTTTGGCAAGACTCTTAACTCTGTGAGAGAAGAAATTCCTCCTTAGCTCAGTCCCCTTGGCGCCCCTTTATTCTGAGACTATGCCCTCCAATTCTAGAAAGCGCCGTGGGGGGGGAAAGATCCTCTCAGCATTGACCCTGTCCAGCCCCTTCAGGATCCCCTCTGTTTCAATGACATCATCCCTCTTGTTCTTTGAAACTCCAGGGAGGAGATGATGTCTCACAAACTGGATTGAGGTTTTTGAAGAAGCGACAAAGAAGATTGATGAGGGCAGGCGGTAGATGTGATCTATATTGACTTCAGTAAGGCGTTTGGCAAAGTTCCCCATGGGAGACTGATTGGCAAGGTTAGATCTCATGGAATATAGGGAGAACTAGCCACTTGGATACAGAACTGGCTCAAAGGTAGAAGACAGAGGGTGGTGGTGGAGGGTTGTTTTTCAGACTGGAAGCCTGTGACCAGTGGAGTGCCACAAGGATCGGTGCTGGGTCCTCTACTTTTTGTCATTTACATAAATGATTTGGATATGAGCATAGCAGGTATAGTTAGTAAGTTTGCAGATGACACCAAAATTGGAGATGTAGTGGACAGTGAAGAGGGTTACCTCAGATCAGATGGGCCAATGGGCTGAGAAGTGGCAGATGGAGTTTAATTTAGATAAATGTGAGGTGCTGCATTTTGGGAAAGCAAATCTTAGCAGGATTTATACACTTAATGGTAAGGTCCTAGGGAGTGTTGCTGAACAAAGAGACCTTGGAGTGCATAGCTCCTTGAAAGTGGAGTCACAGGTAGATAGGATAGTGAAGGCGGCGTTTGGTATGCTTTCCTTTATTGGTCAGAGTATTGAGTACAGGAGTTGGGAGGTCATGTTGCGGCTGTACAGGACATTGGTTAGGCCATTGTTGGAATATTGTATGCAATTTTGGTCTCCTTCCTATCGGAAAGATGTTGTGAAACCTGAAAGGGTTCAGAAAAGATTTACAAGGATGTTGCCAGGGCTGGAGGATTTGAGCTACAGGGAGAGGCTGAACAGGCTGGGGCTGTTTTCCCTGGAGCGTCGGAGGCTGAGGGGTGACTTTATAGAGGTTTACCAAATCATGAGGGGCATGGATAGGGTAAATAGACAAAGTCTTTTCCCTGGGGTCAGGGAGTCCAGAACTAGAGGGCATAGGTTTAGGGTGAGAGGGCAAAGATATAAAAGAGACCTAAGGGGCAACTTTTTCAGAGGGTGTTACGTGTATGGAATGAGCTGCCAGAGGAAGTGGTGGGGGCTGGTACAATTACAACATTTAAGAGGCATTGGATGGGTATATGAATAGGAAGGGTTTGGAGGGATATGGGCCGGGTGCTGGCAGGTGGGACTAGATTGGGTTGGGATATCTGGTTGGCATGGACAGGTTGGACCGAAGGGTCTGTTTCCATGCTGTACATCTCTGACTCTACGAGTAGAGTCCTAACCTGCTTGGCATTTTCTCAAAAGAGAATTCAATGAGGTTATGGCTATTCGGGTTATGGTTTGAACTCCATTTCACAATCTCAACCCTCAACCTCGTTATCAAAGGCCTATATGTCTCTCAGCAACCAGCACCTGTCCCTCCATCCCTCACCTGTTGTTCACGTTGTTTGTCTTACAGGTTACCTGATGGGTTCACCCAGCTCCGAATCCTCGCACACCTCTCCCTCAATGACGTCTCCCTACAGTCTCTGCCAAATGACATTGGGAAGTAAGTGGATGCAGGATTTGATGACAAATCCAGGTGGCAATGTATTGAAGATAGACTGAGAGAGATGGCGTTGAGGCAGCCTCGTCAGAGGCTCTCTGTGACACTGATGGAGGAGAAGGAATAGTCATGATGTGTCAGTCTGTCTGTTTCTTACAACAGAGCCACATTGGCCTGTGGAAGAGGGATCAGCCTCTTAGAGGGCCGCTGTGTCTGCCTTACCAGCCAGTAAGACGTTAGTCCCTCAGCCTGTTCCAATCTTCAATGCTGTTAGCATGTCTCTCTTACACCTGTCAGCTTATTCCAGCCATTTGGTTTGTTTCTAGCGCCACCTTATATTTGTTTTAAAATGCTCTCTCTGCCTCAGTTAATTGGATTATAGGTCATCCCCTTTGCTTGTTATTCAGCTGTTGACACTTTATTCACACCATCTGACACTTAATAATCTGTGGAGACTTCTTATTCAGCCTGTCAACACTCCATTCACACCATTTGTGTGATGTTTTAATTTTTTTTGCCTATAAATTCTGTGCCTATGTGCTTCACCTCGCCTGACGAAGGAGCAGTGCTCTGAAAACTTGAGATTTCAAATAAACCCGTTGAACCACAACCTGGTGTGGTGTGACTCCTGAGCCATGCTGTTAAGATCACAGCTGATCTCACTGTAGTCATGACTTGAACACCAGGTTATAGTCCTACAGGTTGAATTGGAAGCACACTAGCTTTCAGAGCGCTGCTCCTTCTTCAGGTGGTTGTGAAGAACACAATTGTAAGGCACAATTTATAGCAAAAGTTTATAGTATGCTGTAACTGAAATTATACATTGATTGTTGAGTCTTTCATCGATTTGAATACCATGATAGTTTCACTTCTTTTATGTGTAAATCACAAAATCTTTTTTTTAACTGTAATTTCATTCCACTACCTGCCTGATCTCCGAGTAAGCTCAACTCCTGTTCAAAACTATTTCTAACAAGATCATGATAGTGCAGCGACCAGTGCTGTGTAGCAAGGAGAAATCTCCAGACTGGTGACCCTCAGAGAGAAACGCTCATCCCCTTTTAAATAAGAGACCTTCTGATTTTAAGCTGTGCCCTCAAGTTTTTCAAGAGGAAACATCCTCACAGATCCTTCCAGATGATCAGTGGTTCAATAAGATCACCTGGTATTAATTTAAACTCCAGGTAGTGTTAGAATGGTGGCGAGCTTGTAGATGCTGATGTTCCCGTATATCCGCTACTCTTCTCCTTCAAGATGGGAAGGAAGTTGAAAGAATATTTTGTGAAATTGGTTTGGTATTCTTGGAAGTCTGTCCATCTCTGGCCAACCAATAGTCTTTGCTGATTTATTTAAAGCTGCTTTTAATTTAGTTCAAACCTTAATTTCTCTATTTAACCACAAAGGGTCTGTCAATCACTGGGAAACTCTTTCCTGATAGTTATTACTAAATTGTTTTGAATGTCTGTCATGGCATTTCCATTGTCCTGCCTTTGAACATAATCGCCCAGGCCACTCGTGAGCTCTGTCCTCAGGCACTATTACCTTTACTCAGGTTGGAAACCTTGTTCCTTTGTCTGTTGTTTTGTAGCTTAGCCAACCTGGTGACACTGGAACTTCGCGAGAACCTGTTGAAGACACTGCCAACGTGAGTAGCTCTTGAATAACTTGCAGTTGTTTTCAGATAAAGATTTCCTGTCCCACCCACTGGATTGCCAGCCTGTCTCAGTGCTCACTGTCCAGCCTTTCCCTGTTAATGGGTGAAAGTCTGTTACCTCCTTTCAGGTTTCTTCCCCACTATCCTGCTGACACTGTGACCCCTTCACATATGAACAAGCCCTTCAGTGTTTGCAGGGAGAGCCATTGACATGAGCAGTGTGCAGATGCCTGTCCTTACAACTAATTGGGATTAGTTTATTGTCATGGTGAGTGCAGCTGGTGGAATTATTCCTTTCCCCTTCTGATCCCAAAGAGCTTCACAAACAGAGAGGTACTTTGTGAAATACAGTCCTTCATTCAAATTAAGCAGCTTATTTGTGCTGAGCAACCTCCTAGGCAATGTGGGCGAAATGCTCAAAGTGGTGCTTTTGTTGGTGAGTCAGCGATGCATTAGCTAAGACATTGGGAGAATGACCTGGTTCTGCACGTTAACTCCTCTGCATCTATAAGGGCCTTGTGAAGCTGTAGGAGTTTCTAGTCAAGTGAGGTTCGATTCTGAGAATTTTACATTTCACGAGGAGGCCATTTGACCCAATGCACCTGTATTAGCTTCCAAAACAACTCCCCAGCAAGTCCGATTCTCCAGTCCTACCTCTGCAGCCCTCTAACTCCATCCCTTTCCAATATATACCCAGCTCTCTCTCCAAACTTCCTGTGGAGATCCACCTCCACCACTCTCCCAGGCAGCACATTCCAAATCCAAACCACACTCTGAGTCAAGATGTTTCTCCTCATCTCACTCCTCTCTGTCCTGCTGACAGCCTTGAAACTGCGACCCCTACTTCTCCCCCTAGAATAGAGGGCATGAGGCCATTCAGTCCAGTGTGTCCATACTGGTGACCTCAGAAAGGTTCATAAAGTCATGTGGGCTATAGATAGTGTGAACGTCAGGTGTCTTTTCCCTAGGATCGGGGATTTCAAGACGAGGGAGCATACTTTAAAGGTGAGATGAAAAAGATTTAAAAGAGGGCATGAGGGACAACTTGTTATTGTTTGTGTATGGAATGAGTTGCCAGAGGAAGTGCCGGATACAGGAACAATTACAACATTTAAAAGACATTTGGGTAAGTTCATGAATAGGAAAGTTTTGGAGGGATATGGGCTAGGTGCAGCCAGTTGGGACGAGTTCAGATGGATTATGGTCAGTATGGACTGGGTATCAGCTGAAAGGTCCTGTTCCGTGCTGTATGACTCAGTCTGACTGCAATCCTTGGTATTGGACTCTAGCACTGGTGTTTATGGCTCTTCAAACACAAATCTAAGTACTTTGCAAATGTCATTTGAGGATATCTGATTCTACCACCCCGTCCTTATTCATAGTTTCATCGTAATAGAGGCAGGAGGAGGCCATTCAACCCTTTTGAGCCTGCTCTGCTATTCATTAAGATCATGGCTGACATATCCACCATCTCAGCTCCTACCTGCATTATCCCCATAACCCTTAATGCCCCTACCATGCAAAACCCCCACCCAACTGGGAGGAGAGTATATTGAATGAAGCTGCCTCTACTGCTTCCTTGGGCAGAGAATTCCATAGATCCACTACTCTCTGGGAAAAGCAGTTCCTCATCTCTGTCCTAAATCTTACTCTCCCTAATCTTGAGGCCATGTTCCCTCATCCTAGTCTCACCTACTAATGGAAACAATTTGCCTGCCTCTATCTTATCCATTTTGTAATTTTATATGTTTCTGTAAGATCCCCTCTCATTCTTCTAAATTTGAGTGAGTACAGTCCCAGGCGGCTCAACCTCTCCTCACAGGGTAACCCCCTCATCTCTGGAATCAACCTGGTGACCCCCCCTCCTCACCGCCTCCAAAGCCAGTACATCCTTCCTCAAGTAAGGAGACCAGAACTGCCCACAATACTCCAGGTGTGGCCTCACCAACACCTTGTACATTGGAGCAGAACCTCCCTGCTCTTCAATTCTATCCCCCAGCGATGAAAGCCAATATTCTGTTTGTTGTGGTTCCGTTTGCCGAGCTGGGAGTTTTTGTTGCAACCGTTTCGTCCCCTTTCTAGGTGACATCCTCAATGCTTGGGAGCCACCAGTGAAGCGCTTCTGTGCTGATTCCTCCGTCATTTATAGTAGTTTGTATCTGCCACTTCCGGTTGTCAGTTCTTGCTGTCCGCTGCAGTGGCCGGTATATTGGGCCAATATACCGGCCACTGCAGTGGACAGCAACTGACCCTGACTCCAATTCTCTGCTCTCCCCTGGGCTCTGACTGTGTCTCTTGGTGCTGCCCATCCAGAATGGACTCAGGGTTTCGGCTGCCCACTGGATTTGCCTGAGAACCTCTTGGGATTTCGGCTCCCTGTCTCAGGGAGCCAGGGGATATCTGCTCCCTGTCTCGTGGTGCCAGGGGGTATCTGCTCCCTGTCTCGTGGTGCCAGGGGGTATCTGCTCCCTGTCTCGTGGTGCCGGGGGGTATCTGCTCCCTGCCGCAGGGTGCCGGGGGGTATCTGCTCCCTGCCGCAGGGTGCCGGGGGTATCTGCTCCCTGCCCCGGGGTGCCGGGGGGTATCTGCTCCCTGCCCCGGGGTGCCGGGGGGTATCTGCTCCCTGCCCCGGGGTGCCGGGGGGTATCTGCTCCCTGCCCCGGGGTGCCGGGGGGTATCTGCTCCCTGCCCCGGGGTGCCGGGGGGTATCTGCTCCCTGCCCCGGGGTGCCGGGGGGTATCTGCTCCCTGCCCCGGGGGGTATCTGCTCCCTGCCCCGGGGGGTATCTGCTCCCTGCCCCGGGGGGTATCTGCTCCCTGCCCCGGGGGGTATCTGCTCCCTGCCCCGGGGGGTATCTGCTCCCTGCCCCGGGGGGTATCTGCTCCCTGCCCCGGGGGGGTATCTGCTCCCTGCCCCGGGGGGGTATCTGCTCCCTGCCCCGGGGGGGTATCTGCTCCCTGCCCCGGGGGGGTATCTGCTCCCTGCCCCGGGGGGGTATCTGCTCCCTGCCCCGGGGGGGTATCTGCTCCCTGCCCCGGGGGGTATCTGCTCCCTGCCCCGGGGGGTATCTGCTCCCTGCCCCGGGGTGCCTAGGGGGTATCTCCAGTATGAGTGTCTTGAGGTGTTCCTGCTTTCTGCCCCTGGGTCTCGAGGGTACCTGCTGTTATGTCGGGGTCTCTAATAGTGATGAGGAACAGATTTAGCTCATCAAGCTGGGTGGCTGGTTTGTAATGCTGACTGATACTAACAGCATGAATTCAATTCGCACAGCGGTTACGATGAAGGGGTTTTCCCCCCCCCCCTCCTGTGGCATGGTGGCCTTCAGGTGAAGCTGCCACCAATTGTCTGCCTACCTGAGAGAGCAGCTATGATAAGCCGACGGCACCATTCCCTGTTCTGAGTGATGAATGTTTTGTTTGTCCTGCAGGTCCCTATCTTTCCTGGTGAAGTTGGAAGAGTTAGACCTTGGTAGCAATGAACTGGAAGTGCTGGTAAGGAATGGATTTGTCTCAGTTACTGGCATCCAGCTCTGTGTTAGACCCTCTGGGTACACATGCCTGTACACATACATATCGCCACAGTCCATGTTTAACATGTAGTCCGGGAACAAACTCACATTATCAATGAGTTTTGAGAAGCTGTGTAGCTCAGGTTGAGGTTCTGGATGTAGATTTGCTCACTGAGCTGGAAAGTTCATTTTCAGAGTTTTATCACCCTGCGCGATAACATCTTCGGTTAGCCTCCAGGGGAAGCACTGTTGGTAATTCCTGCTTTCTGTAGTGGTTCTGTTTGCTGAGCTGGAAGTTTTTGTTGCAAACGTTTCGTCCCCTGGCTAGGAGACATCATCAGTGCTGTGGAGCCTCCTGCGAAGCGCTTCTTTGATGTTTCTTCCAGTATTTATAGTGGTCTGTCCTTGCCGCTTCCGGGTGTCAGTTTCAGCTGTCCGCTGTAGTGGTTGGTATATTGGGTCCAGTATACCAACCACTACAGCACCCAATATACCAATCACTACAGCGGACAGCTGAAACTGACACCCGGAAGCGGCAAGGACAGACCACTATAAATACCGGAAGAAACATCAAAGAAGCGCTTCGCAGGAGGCTCCACAGCACTGATGATGTCTCCTAGCCAGGAGACGAAACGTTTGCAACAAAAACTTCCAGCTCGGCGAACAGAACCACTACAACAAGCACCCGAGCTACAAATCTTCGCACAAACTTTGAATTCCTGCTTTCTATTTGGATGTTTCGGTTTCTTTGGGTTGGTGATGTCATTTCCTATTCTTTTTCTCAGAGGGTGGTAAATCGGGTCCAAGTCAATGTGTTTGTTGATAGAGTTCTGGTTGGAATGCCGTGCTTCTAGGAATTCTCATGCGTGTCTAGTCCTAGGATGGATGTGTTGTCCCAGTCGAAGTGGTGTTCTTCCTCATCTGTATGTGAGGATACTAATGAGAGAGGATCATGTCATTTTGTGTCAGCTGACGAAATGTCAGCTTCGTGAGTGGGATGTTGGGATGATTGCTTCTGTAGTTCAGTATTTGGTTCAAGATTTGAATATATTCAAAAAGAATGGGTACCCAACAAATACAGTCCGCCAATTCTCAGCAACAAACCCAAACAAATAGAACAAAACACGTCCTGAAACCCTACCCACTCTCCCCTACCTCGAGAACATCTCGGAAATGACTGCCAGACTACTCAGACTTCTGCATTAGAACATTATATTAACGAGCCACCCCACACTGCAGCACAGAGGAACGACGCAGAGCAGAGGGAAATCACCGACATCGTGTATTCAAATAAACACAGTTTGCTGATTTCTCAGCAACAACCCCAAACAGGCAGACAAAACATGTCCAGAAACCCTAGCCACTCCCCCCTACATCAAAGACATCTCGGAAATGACTACCAGACTACTCTCACCCCTTAGCATCATGGTAGCTCACCAACACACTAAAAGAGCATTGAATGAACTTGAACGACCCCATACAGACAACAAGCAAATCTAATGCCATGTACAGAATTCCTTACAAGCACTGTAACAAACATGACATTGGACAAACGGGCAGAAAGCGAGGCACCAGGATACATGAACACCAACTGGCCACACAAAGACATGACCCACTCTCACTTATGGCCTTACATACGGATGAGGAAGGACGTCACTTTGACAAGTATTTGGAAAGGCAAGGACTGATTAGGGATAGTCAGCATGGCTTTGTGCATGGGAAATCATGTCTCACAAACTTGATTGAGTTTTTTGAAGTAACAAAGAAGATTGATGAGGGCAGAGCAGTAGATGTGATCTATATGGACTTCAGTAAGGCGTTCGGCAAGGTTCCCCATGGGAGACTGGTTAGCAAGGTTAGATCTCATGGAATACAGGGAGAACTAGTAATTTGGATACAGAACTGGCTCAAAGGTAGAAGACAGAGGGTGGTGATGGTGGAGGGTTGTTTCTCAGATTGGAGGCCTGTGACCAGTGGAGTGCCGCAAGGATCGGTGCTGGGCCCTCTACTTTTTGCCATTTATATAAATGATTTGGATGTGAGCATAAGAGGTACAGTTAGTAAGTTTGCAGATGACACCAAAATTGGAGGTGTAGTGGACAGCGAAGAGGGTTACCTCAGATTACAACAGGATCTCGACCAGATGGCCAATGGGCTGAGAAGTGGCAGATGGAGTTTAATTCAGATAATTGTGAGGTGCTGCGTTTTGGGAAATCAAATCTTAGCAGGACTTATACACTTAATGGTAAGGTTCTAGGGAGTGTTGCTAAACAAAGAGACCTTGGAGTGCAGGTTCATAGCTCCTTGAAAGTGGAGTCGCAGGTAGATAGGATAGTGAAGAAGGCGTTTGGTATGCTTTCCTTTATTGGTCAGAGTATTGTGTACAGGAATTGGGAGGTCATGTTGCGGCTGTACAGGACGTTGGTTAGGCCACTGTTGGAATATTGCGTATAATTCTGGTCTCCTTCCTATCGGAAAGATGTTGTGAAATTTGAAAGTGTTTAGAAAAGATTTACAAGGATGTTGCCAGAGTTGGAGGATTTGAGCTACAGGGAGAGGCTGAACAGGCTGGGGCTGTTTTCCCTGGAGTGTCAGAGGCTGAGGGTTGACCTTATAGAGGTTTACAAAATTATGAGGGGCATGGATAGGATAAATAGACAAACTCTTTTCCCTGGGGTTGGGGAGTCCAGGACTAGAGGGGATAGGTTTAGGGTGAGAGGGGAAAGATATAAAAGACACCTACAGTGACATCACCAACTCAAGGAAGCCCAAACACACACATATAAAGCGGGCTACACCACCAATGCTTCATCAGGAGGCTCACTGAATATGTTACCTAGTATGGTGGTGAAACGTCTGAAAACGAATCTTCCAGCTCAGCGAGCAAACCAACATCACATTGTCAATATTTTGGCTCTTATATCCCCAATCGAACAATCGGGGCTTTGATTTAAACAAATAGACAGAGTTAAGTGATTCCACAACCAACAGATCAGATCGAAGTCCTGTAGTCTTGCCACACCCTGTTGTGCAAGTGGTGGACAATTAAACAACTCACTAGAGGAGAAGGATGCACATATATTCCCATCCTCAATGATGGAAAAGTTCAGGCTGAAGCATTCGTAACAATATTAGAACATAGAAAAGTACAGCACAGAACAGGCCCTTCGGCCCACCATGTTGTGCCGAGATTTAATCCTAATGTAAAATATAGTAACTTAATCTACACACCCCTCAACTCACTGCTATCCATGTGCATGTCCAGCTGTCGCTTAAGTTCCCCCAATGACTCTGCTTCCACCACCACAGCTGGCAACGCATTCCATACATTCACAACTCTCTGCGTAAAGAACCTACCTCAGACGTCTCCTCTATACCTTCCTCCTAATATCTTCAAACTACGTCCCCTCGTGCCAGTCAATCCTGCCCTGGGGAAGAGTCTCTGGCTATTGACTCTATCCAAGCCTCTCATTACCTTGTACACCTCGATCAGGTCTCCTCTCTTCCTCCTTCTCTACAGAGAGAAAATTCTGAGCTTACTCATCCTTTCTTCATAAGGCAAGCCATCCAGTCTAGGCAGCATCCTGGTACACCTTCTTTGCACCGTCTCCAAAGCCTCTGTACCTTTCCTATGGTAGGGCGACCAGAACTGGACACAATATTCCAAGTGTAGTCTCACCAGGGACTTGTAGAGCTGCAGCAAAATCTCACGGCTCTAAAATTCGATCCCCCTGTTAATGAAAGCCAAAACACCATATGCTTTCCCTATCCACTTGAGTGGCAACTTCGAGGGATCTATGTACTTGAACACCCAGATCCCTCTGTTCCTCCACACTGCCAAGAATCCTGTCTTTAATCCTATATTCAGCGTTCTAGTTTGACCTTCCAAAATGCATCACTTCACATTTATCCAGGTTGAACGCCATCTGCCATTTCTCAGCCCAGCTCTGCATCCTGTCTATGTCGCGCTGCAGCCTGCAATAGCCTTCGATACTATCAACGGCACCTCCAACCTTTGTGTCATCTGCAAATTTACTAACCCACCCTTCAACCTCCTCATCCAAGTCATTTATAAAAACTACAAAGAGCAGAGGTCCAAGAACAGAGCCCTGTGGGACCCCACTCAACACTGACCTCCAGGCAGAATACTTTCCATCTACAACCACTCTCTGCCTTCTGTCAGCCAGCCAATTCTGAATCCAGATAGCCAAATTTCCCTGTGTCCCATACTTCCTGACTTTATGAATGAGCCTACCATGGGGTAATGTGGATGATCCATGTTGGTTTCCTTCAGAAGGCCTCACCATCTCAGATACAAGTCTTTAATCATTTGATTCACTGATACTTCGGTGTGAAATTTGAAAGGACCCAAGGATGTACAGAGGATCAGAGAGACCTTGGTGTGCATGTCCACAGCTCGTTGAAGACAACAGGACAAATGGATAAGGTGTTTAGAGACGTATGTGGGAGAAGTGCCTCTACTGGACAGAGCATTGAATACAAGACAGGGAGGGTATGTTGGAGCTGCATGTAATGTTATTTGGGCCCCAGCTGGAGGACTGTGTGCAGTTCTGGTCACTGCACTGTCAGAAGGATGTGATTGCATTAGAGACAGCGCAGAGGATGGCACCTGGCTGGAGTGATTTCCCCAACAAGGAGGGACTAAATAAACTGGGATAAACAGAAACGTGTTTCGCTGCTGCCTGGCAGCATACGTGGAGAGAAAACCGGGAATGTTGGGAATCCACTGATACGTCATCACACCGGGGAACTTTAATAGGGATGCCCTAGAGGAACAGAGGAAATCCAGGAGGTTACTTAAAGATGAGATTCCGAGCACAAAGAGAGGATGTGAAAAAGTGCTGATGAGTAAAGTAAGGAAAATACAAAGCTGTTTTATAAACATATAAGGTGCAAGGGATGAACCAAGGGAAATAACTAGGTCTAAAGTGTCAGTTTGGAGTGATGACTCCAGTTTGGTAAGACAAACTAGGACAGGACTTTACAATTAATGTTAATGCTGTAAAACATAGATAGCTAGGAGTTCTCTGAAATTTGCGTCACGTGGTGGTTAAGAAGGCATTTAGAATGCTTGCCTTCATTGCTCAGCCCTTTGAGGGAAGGAGTTGGGACATCATGTTGTGGTTGTACATGACGATGGTGAGGCCTCTCCTAGACTAGGATGTGCAGTCCTGCTCACTGCTGCAGGAACGATATTAGTAAATTGGAGAGGGCTCGAAAAACAGAGGGGAAAGTTTTGAAAAGGACCTTGGGGGCAGCGTTTTTATCCAAAGGATGGTGTGTATGTGGAATGAGCTACCAGAGGATGTGGTAGGAGGTGGTACGATTGCAACGTTTTAAAAGACATTTGGACAGGTACATGGATTGGGAAGGTTTACAGGGGTATGGGACCAGATCAGTTTGGGAAACCGGCCTGTTATGGATGAGTTGGGCTGCAGGGCCTGTTTCCATGTTCTCTGCGTTTCTGCATCCTTCTCCTTTGGGGATAACAATGCAGATTATTCATTCGAGATTAGACCCCCGACAGTGTGGAAACAGGCCATTTGGCCCAACCAGTCCACACCGACCCCCCAAAGAGTAACCCACCCAGACCCACTTCCCTCTGACTAATGCAGCTAACACCATGGGTAATTTAGCATGGACAATCCACCCTGACCTGCACATCTATGGACTGTGGGAAGAAACCGGAGCACCCGGAGGAAACTCATGCAGAATGTGCAAACTCCACACAGACAGTCACCGAGGCTAGAATTGAACCTGGGACCCTGGTGCTGTGAGGCTGCAATGTTAACCACTGAGTCACCGTGCTGCCCCCTAATTTTAGACTTGCCTACTTCCTCAGACTCTGTGCATAAAGACCCTGCTCTGTCAGAGTGCAACTACCCTTTCCCTAGCGACCCTCCTCCTGCTCCTTATGTATGTAGAACATGGGAGTCTCCGTATTCCTGTTTGCCAAGGTCATTCCATGCTCCTTTTGCCCCAGTCCCTTGTTTGAGTTCTTTGCTGCTATCTCTGTATTCTTTGAGGGCTCTGTCTGTCCTCCGTTTCCTAACCCTTACATACACTCCTCTTTTCCTTTTCACTAAAGCTCTCAGTTGGGCTTGTCAGCCAAGAGCAAAGAACAGCACAACACAGGAACAGGCCCTTCGGCCCTTCACGTCTGTGCTGCCATGTTTTGCCCTTCCATACGAAAACTGTCTTCACTTACAGGATCCCTCCTAGCTAAGGTTCTTGGGTTTTTCCAAACCCCATTTTCACTGGTCCTAAACTCGAATCAGCTGGCCTTGAACAGGTTTCCACGTGTCCGATGTGGATCCACCTTCAAACGGCTGCTGCCAATCTCCATTCCCCAGGTCTTGTGTAATAATGTGGTAGTTACTCTCACCCCAGGGTAATGCTGTCACCCAAGGACTGCTGTTGTCTTCATTTATAAGTAACCTACCCAGCCACCATCCCCCCGCGACCCCGGCCGTACCCAGCCTGCCCCCGTGACCCTGACCCCGGCCCCGACCCCGGCCGTACCCAGCCTGACCCCGGCCGTACCCAGCCTGACCCCTGCCGTACCCAGCCTGACCCCGGCCCCGACCACGGCCGTACCCAGCCTGACCCCACGACACCGACCCCGCGGGTCAGTAGTCTGGGTACGGCCGGGGCAAGGTCGCGGTTGCGGGGTGGGCTGGATACGGCTGGGGCCGCGGGGCAGTCTGGTCGCGGTCGGGGTCACGGTGCAGTCTGTATTCCTTGTCCGTTTGATGTAAATCTTGACTGTGTTTGCTGTTGACACCTTGCTGTATGACAGTGGCTCACGTCAGTTGCTTGTTTTGCAGCCAGACACTCTTGGAGCTCTGCCAAATTTACGTGAACTCTGGTTAGACAGGAACCAACTTACTGCGCTTCCCCCGGTAAGACATGAGGGCTCCCATGTCTGGGGATTGATACAGGGCTCTGCGGAGAGAGTGGGGCAGTGGGGTTAGTTTGGGGATTGATACAGGGCTGTGGGGCAGTGGGGTTAGTTTGGAGATTGATACAGGGCTATGGGGAGAGAGTGGGGCAGTGGGGTTAGTTTGGGGATTGATACAGGGCTATGGGGAGAGAGTGGGGCAGTGGGGTTAGTTTGGGGATTGATGCAGGGCTATGGGGAGAGAGTGGGGCAGTGGGGTTAGTTTGGGGATTGATACAGGGCTATGGGGAGAGAGTGGAGCAGTGGGATTAGTTTGGGGATTGATACAGGGCTATGGGGAGAGAGTGGGGCAGTGGGATTAGTTTGGGGATTGATACAGGGCTGTGGGGAGAGAGTGGGGCAGTGGGATTAGTTTGGGGATTGATACAGGGCTGTGGGGAGAGAGTGGGGCAGTGGGGTTAGTTTGGGGATTGATACAGGGCAATGGGGAGAGGGTGGGGCAGTGGGATTAATTTGGGGATTGATACAGGGCTATGGGGAGAGAGTGGGGCAGTTGGATTAGTTTGGGGATTGATACAGGGCTATGGGGAGAGAGTGGGTCAGTGGGATTAGTTTGGGGATTGATACAGAGCAATGGGGAAAGGGTGGGGCAGTGGGATTAGTTTGGGGATTGACTCAGGGCTTTGTCAGGTTTGTGGATTATGATTCCTGTGCTGTTCCGTATTGTAGGAGCTGGGAAACCTGAAACGCCTGGTGTGCCTCGATGTTTCTGAAAACAAACTTGAGACGCTCCCCAATGAGATCAGTGGACTGGTGGCATTGACTGACCTTCTCCTCTCCCAGAATCCTCTGGAATCCATACCTGATGGCATTGGTAGGTGCAGTGTAACCACCCCCCCAGGGCTGGCAGTGGGCTCCTGATACTGAGACACCTACTGCAGAGACTCTTGGTTCGGGGGAGGGGTAGGGGGTTGGGAGGTGGTGAGAGAAAAGGGGAGATGAGTAAGTTTGAGGATGATCTGGAAATTGGTGGGCAGTAAGTTGTAAGGAGATTATGTTTAGATTGCAGGGGGATGTAGGTGGGCTGATCAGTGTTAAACCGAATTCAGTACGGATAAGGGTGATGTGATGCACTTGGGCAGGACAAGCAAGGCAAGGGGGTATGTGCTGGAAGGTAGGACCCTGGGAATCCCCACGGGTCAGAGGGATCCTCCTTAAGGTATCACAGGAAGGTGGATAAAGTGGTGAAGGGGGCATATGGGCTACTCGTCATTATTAACTGAAGGCTGGAGTTTCAGAGCAGGGAGGCACTGTATAAAACATTGGGGGTTAGGCACCAGCCAACGTCTGCAGTTCTGAATGAAGGTGATCGCACCCAGTGGAGAGGGTGCAGAGGAGATTTACCAGGATGCTGCCTGGGCTGGAGAGTTTTGGTTAGGAAGGGAAGTTGGATAGACTGGGATTGTTTTCCTGGGAGCGGAGGAGACTGGGAGGGGACTGGATTGAAATGGAGAAAATAGGGGGGTGTTGATAGGAGCTTTTCCTGATGGAGGGCTCTCAATGACCAAGATTTTTGGATTTAAAGGAGGAGACAGGAGGGTTCGAGGGGAATGTGAGGAAAAGCCTTTACCCGGGGGTGGGGTGAGGAGGGGGTGGGGTGGGGGTGGTATCTGGAGTTCTCAGCCTATAAGGGGAGGCGAGGTAGTAACCCACTGAATGTTGAAGAAGGATTGAGATGAGTACTTGCAATGCCAAGATATACAAGGCATTGGGGGCCAAGTGCTGGAAACAGGACTCGAACCGTTCGCTGGTTGTTTCTGGTGGTGTTGGTCAGGGTGGGACAGCCTCATAGAATTGTACAGCATGGAAACAGACCCTTCAGTCCAACCCATCCATGCTGACCAGATATCCTAGTGTAATCTAGTCCCACCTGCCATATCTTTCCAAACCCTCCTTATTCATGTACCCCTCCAAATGCCTTTTAAATGTTGTTATTGTACCAGCCTCCACCACTTCCTCTGGCAGCTCATTCTATACACGTACCACCCTCTGTGTGAAAATGTTACCCTTCAGGTCCCTTTTAAGTCTTTCCCCCCTCACATTAAAACCTATGTCCTCCTGTTTTGGACTCTCCTATTGTGGGGAAAAGACTTTGTCTGTTTAACCTATCCATGTCCCTCATGATTTTATAAACCTCTATGAGGTCACCTCTGAACCTCCAACAATCCAGGGAAAACAGCCCCAGCCTGTTCAGCCCCTCCCTGTAGCTGAAACCTTCCAATCTCAGCAATATCTTTGGAAATCTTTTCTGAACCCATTCAAGTTTCACAACATCCTTCCTATAGCAGGGAGACAGAATTGTATGCAGTGTCCTATAGAGCTGCAACCTGACCACCACTATTCTCAATGCGCTGACCACTAGAGGTTGAAGGGAGCTGTGGGCACACTGTTTTTATCCATCCCTGCGATATGGACCCATTGGCTCGGCCAACTGTTATTCTTCATCCCGGATTGTGGTGGAGAAAGTCCTGTGTTTCTTCGGGAGTGGTGTTGGCAGAGGGGATTGTGCTGCCGACTCCTGTTCCTTGGGTATTGTTTTCCTGGATTAGACACTGAGTTGAGCTCTGGAATCACGTCTGTCCTCAAGTTCTCAGATGATCTTCTTGTAATCCCAGGCCAGTTGAAGCAGTTGTCAATTCTGAAGGTGGATCAGAACCGGTTAACGGAGCTAACAGAGGCGGTGGGTGAATGTAGCCATCTGACAGAGCTCATCCTGACAGAGAACCTGCTGACGGTGAGTGGACCACGCACTGGACTTCATGCTTGCACCCTTTGTGAAAGGCTGTGTCCCACCTTATCAGGATTATAAACACCATATAGGGTGCCCCCAAGCAGAGCTGGTTTCAATCTGTGACAAGGAGGAGAGGAGCCAGAGAGAACCGGGCTCTGGAAATAATAACGAGGAAGCAAGAAATAACCGAGGTGCTGAATAAAGACATTACATCAGAGCAGAACACACCAATATCTCCCCAAAATTACTCTTAAACATGATCAAAACGCGGTGAGGAAATCAACACAGTAACTGTCACTAATGGACATATGAATGGGGACCTCTTGGGGCTAAGGACTTCTAGACCTGATGGGATCGATCCTGGGATTTTAGGCCTTAAGACACAGGAGCAGAAATTAGGCCATTCAGCCCATCGAGTCTGCACCGCCATTCAATCATGGCTGAATAAGTTTCTCAACCCCATTCTCCCGCCATCTCTCCATAACCCTTGATCCCCTTGATACTCAAGAACCTTTCTATCTCAGTTTTAAATAAACTCCATGACCTAGCCTTCACAGCCTTCCGTGCTGCTGAATTTCATAGACTCTCTACTCTCTGGTAGAAGACGTCTCTCCTTATCTCAGTTATAAAAGGTCTTTCCTCAGGTCCTAGTCTCTCCTGCCAATGGAACCATCTTCCCAACACCACCTCTGTCCAGGCCAGTCAGTATTTTATACCTTTCAATTAGATCCCCCTCATCCTTCTAAACTCCATAGAGTATCGACCCAGAGTCCTCAAACGTTCTTCATATGTTAGGTCTTTCATTCCTGGGACCATTCTTGTGAACCTCCTCTGAACACCCTCCAGGGCCAGTACATCCCTCCTGAGATATGGGGCCCAAAACTCTGCACAATCCTCCAGATGTGGTCTGAGCAGAGCCTCAGAAATACATCCCTGCTTTTATATTCAAGTCCTCAAGCAGTGGATGTAACAGATTTGGATTTTTAGAAAGACTTTAGTACAGTATTAAACAGCTAATAAGGGCCCATGGTGGGGGTGGGGGTGGGGGTGGGGGTGGGGGGGTTGGTGGGGTGCAGGGAATGAGCATGGAGGGAGGATTGGCGAATGAATAAAAGGCTGTGGGTCTGGAGTCACGTGTTGGCCAGACCAGGTAGGGATGGCAGTTTCCCTCCATAAAGGACTTTACTAAACCCAATGGATTATTCTGACAATTGACTCTGAATTCCAGTTATTGAATTCAAATTCCTACATTGTGGTGGTGGGATTCACACCCAGGTCCCCAATACATTTCCTGAACCCCTGGGTTAATATTCTAATGATAATGCCACTTGACCATCGTGTCCCAGACCCATGGCCATGTTGTTGACACTTAACTGCCCTCTGAAATGGCACTGCAACCCACTCATTTCAAGGGTGGAGAACAAATGCTGGCCTTTCCAGTGGCGCCCGTGTCCCTTGACAGAATGAAACTACCTTTTCAAAGAAGGGCAAGCGATTTCTGCTTGGTTTCACATCGAGGCGGCTGGATAGTGTGGAAGTTGTTGGCGAACTGCTGAAATGTCTTCTGTTGATTACAGACGCTCCCGAGATCCATTGGGAAACTGAAGAAACTGACCAACCTGAATGTGGATCGGAACCGCCTCCTGGATTTACCAGCTGAACTGGGAGGTTGTGTGAGTTTAAACGTGCTGAGTCTCCGTGACAACCGGCTAACCCATCTCCCACCTGAGCTGGCAAACGCTTCAGAGATACACGTGCTGGATGTGGCTGGGAACAGGTAGGAAGTGGATTGATAATAACCAGCACTGAGGCTGGAGTGACACACTCGCCTGTCAATGTACAGAGCCTTCCTTTGTAATTGTATAGCAATTGTCTTTAATTGCGTGGAAGTGGGTGATCATTATTTAAGCCCCTATAAATAGACAGAAAATTGATGTTATGTTAGCAAGTGTATGATTGTAATTTGCAATTATGTAAGGAAGTATAAAATGTGTTAAGCTTGGTTCCAGCTCCATCCATCACCACTGTAATCCTTGTAGTTGTTGTCTAGCCAGGAAAGTGAGCTGCTGTTAGTTCGCCAATGTCTGATTTTCTTTTCTTTTTGAGAGATTTGAGATCTGCTGCGGGGGCCCAGGTTCATTATTCACTCCTGTATTGTCCTGGAGAAAGGGATGGTGAGCTGTGCTTGGGGTATAGGGACAAACAGGATTCCAAGGTTTTAACCCAGTGATGGTAAGGACCCTTGATTAAGGACCTGAGGAACAAAATGTGGTTGGGCAAGAAGTGAAGATGGGCAAGGGCTGGGAGCTAGTATTGGTTAACTGTGCAGGGTACAGACATGAGAGAATATATTTGAGAGGTAAGGAGTGATTTGAGGGATGTACTGGAAAGGTGGCAAGCAAGTGTACCTATTGGTTGAATGTTTAGGTCAGTGATGGAGAAGCAGATACCCTGAATTAGTATAACAAGTGAGAGGTGGATGAAACCTAGTCTCGGTCCTGAAAGTAGATCAGAGCATAAGTGTTTGTTCTTACATCAGAAAGTGATTATGTATACCAGGAGAATTCTCAAGTTCATGTAAGAACACACTGGTGGTCTGAGCAGATCCAAATGGGCAAGTTGGCGCCTTGGCTTGATTAATGTCGCCTGGGAAATATGGAGTAATCCCAGAATGGGACTTAAAACAGAGATTTGTCTGGTGATTGCCAAGGAGCTTGAGGACCACTGATTAAGAGACAAACTAAAGTAAAATGTGAAGTTAATGATGAGAATTTTTGTTGAGATCAGCAGTGCATGATGAAAATGAGCAGCTTTATTTCATTGGTGTATTTGTACAGTCGTGTCCCATAGTGCCCTCTCCTCCTTGTGGAACCCGACCCCTACTTGTTCCCCCTCCAGCCCTCCCAAAATGCCCCATCCTTGATGATGTGTGTGTCTCCTGACACGGTGATCTTTTCCCAGGCTAATGAATCTACCTTTTGCACTGACGAACCTCAATCTGAAGGCCCTGTGGTTAGCTGAGAATCAATCTCAGCCGATGCTCAAGTTCCAAACAGAGGATGATGAGAAAACTGGTGAGAAGGTCCTGACCTGCTACCTCCTGCCCCAGCAGCCGTCCCCCAGTCTGGGTAAGGTCTTGGTGTCAGCTCTTTTGGAAAACTAGTAGCTGCTCTCCTTCCTGACTCTCACAGGCCAAGCAGTGCCGTTCAGCTGCTCCACGGGCTGAAGTGTCCTGGATGTTGTTTCACCTTGTTAGGCCCCGAGTGGACAGATAACCCTTGGTAAGAAGTGCCTCAAAGATGTGGCTCACTTCAACAGCCGGTTGATGTGAATAACTGACTGGGTAGGCTGGTTCATCTGTGCTTTAACTTACTGCTGGGACGTGGGTGTCACTGGCTGGGACCAGCATTTATTGTCTGTCCCTAATTGCCCCTTGAGAAGGTGGGGGGAGCTGCCTTCTTGAACCGCTGCAGTCCATATGCTGTGGGTTGTCCCACAATGCCCTTAGGGAGGGAATCCCAGGATTCTGACCCAGTGACACTGAAGGAACGGTGATATATTTCCCAGGTCAGGGTGGGGAGTGTCTGGGAGGGGAGCTTGCAGGGGTGGTGTTCCCATGTATCTGCTGCCCTTGTCCTTCTGGATGGACATGACTGTGGCTTTGGAAGGTGTTGTCTGACAGTGACAGGTTCTCTAACAAACCCCTTCAGTTCGTCTGCATGTCACTTCTCAAGCTGGGTCGCTCAGTGTGCTTAGGCCCTGATTCCATTCGTGCTGCTTGCAGAGAATCTCTTGAATGACAGCCTGGATGAGGGGTGGACAGAGCCGAATCTGAACCGGGTCAGTGTGATCCAGTTCCAGGAGGAGCTGAAGGATGATGAGGAGAACGAGGAGGAGGCAGAGAGACGGGTGAGTCTCTTGGGTTTGTGCTCTTTCCTGGAATTTGGGGTGGGGGGGGGGGGGGGGGTGGTGGGGGGAGGGGGTTTGATTGCAGAGTCTCCTGGTCTTGGTGGGAGCGTGTTTTGGGTCTGTCTGACAGGGTCTCTTGGTGATGATTGCACAGTGTGCACACCCACCCCAGTCCAGTGGGGAGGGAGTGCAGTTCCCCCCCCACCGTGTGTTGGGGGGGTGGATGTTAGAGGCTGTGTATGTGCATGTCACTGTGTCTCCGCGCTGCCAAACTCTGTCGATATGCCTGTGTTTGTCATGCTGTCTATGAACAAGTACTTCCTGTCCATAAGGCTGCTCTAAATGCTGGCATCCTTCTGCTGCTTGTTTTTAGGGTCGGTTACAACGCAGGGCGACCCCACACCCCAGTGAGTTGAAGGTGATGAAACAGGCGATTGAAGAAAGGAGGGGAGAAGCCCTGACTATGAAGGCCCAGGATCAACCTCCTTCACCTGAGTCACCCCAACCATCGGTCAGTGCGTCCACTTCCAGGGCATACAGCTCTGGCAATCTCTCATACCAATTCATTCTCAAGAAGTGAGGTTTAGTGCTTAGACCAGCACTTACTCAAGGTTCGACCACCCTTTGGAACGGAGATGGGGAGGAATTTCTTCAGCTGCAAATGTGTTGCTGGTCAAAGCACAGCAGGTTAGGCAGCATCTCAGGAATAGAGAATTCGACGTTTCGAGCATAAGCCCTTCATCCAGAGGGTGGTGACTCTGGAACTCGTTGCTGTAGGGGGCTGTGGAGGCCAAGTCACTGAGTGTATTTAAGACAAAGATGGGTTCTTGATTGCTCAGGGTTGCAGGGAGAAGGCAGGAGAATGGAGTTGAGAAACATATCACCCATGATCAAACAGCAGAACAGACTCAGTGGACCAAATGGCCGAATTCTCCTCCTTTATCTTGGTCTCATGAATTTAGTTATAGTTCTCAAAATGCTTGTCTGATGGAATTAATTTAACAAAAAGCATTGATCAGGTTCTTATAGTTAACAAGAAATACTGTTCATCTAGCAGCAGATGAACAAAACTCTGAACTATGAGCCTACAGCCTGACCAGGTGAAACTCTAATACTGGTTTCCAACCTGCACACCACCATGCAGGTGGGCTAACAAAACAAGAATTAACATTGCATGTGGGAGGAAGGAAATTGGGGAGAGACAGTTGAGTGGGACCTGTTGATAGAATGTCACAAGATGTTCCATTTGCTTTGCAAGCCATTCTGTTCTCCCGCCTCCTTTCAGATTCGGTTGCTGAGGGGGAAGCTGAGACCTTTAATTGGAAGGAAAATCAAAAGGTTGAGCAAAAAGACAGGAAAGTGGAATTGAGGAGTATCAGATCAGCCAGGATCTTGTTGAATGGTGGATTGGGGCTGAATGGTCCTCTACTACTCCTCTAACTTGTGGGCTCGAACAACCACAACCATCTCACTATGTGCCCAGTATGACTCCAACCAGTGGAGAGTTTGTCCATGGTAGCCATTAATTGCCAGGGCTCCTTGATGCCACACTCGGTTGAATGAAGCCCTGATGTTAAGGGCTGTCCCTCTCCCCTCCCCTCTGGAATCCAGCTCCTTCTGTCCATGTTTGACCCAAGGCTGGAATGAGGTCAGGAGCTGAGTGACCCTGGGGGAACCCAAACTGGGCATCGCTGAGCAGGTGCTGCTTGGTAGCCCTGTTACTGACACCGTCCATCACTTTACTGAGGATCGAGAGGAGACTGATGGGGCAGGAAGTGGCTGAGTTGGATTTGCCCTGGTTTTAATGTCCAGGACATACCTGGGCAATTTTCCACATTGCCAGGTAGATGCCAGTGTTGTAATTATAATGGAACAGTTTAGTGAGGGGTGAGGGAAGTTCTGAAGCACAAGTCACAGAATCATAGAGTCAAACAGCATGGAAACAGACCCTTGCTCCAACCAGTCCAGTACATCATGTTCCCGAATTAAACTCATCCCAGCTGCCTGCTCCTGGCCCATATCCCTCCAAGCCTTTCCTATTCTTCTACTTATCCAAATATCTTTTAAACATTGCAAGTGTACCCACATCTCCCCATTTCCCTGGCAGTTCATTCCACACACAAACAGCTCTCTCTGTCATGATTTGGAGGTGCAGGTGTTGGACTGGGGTGGTCAAAGTTAAAAAATCTCACAACACCCGGTTATAGTCCAACAGGTTACGTGGAAGCACACTAGCTTTCGGAGCGACGCTCCTTCATTACGTGGTAGTGGCGACTCCACTATCACCTGATGAAGGAGCATCCCTCCCAAAGCTAGTGTGCTTCCACGTAACCTGTTGGACTATAACCGGGTGTTGTGAGATTTTTTAACTCTCTCTGTGTAAGCAAGAAAGTTGGCCCTCATGTCCTTTTAAAATCTTTCTCCTCTCACCTTAAAAAAAAAATGCTCCTTGTTTCCCTGGGGAAAAAAACCCTTGTCATCTACAATATCTATGTTCCTCATGACTTTATATACCTTTAACCTCCTACACTCCAGTGACACAGTTCCCAGCTTTTCCAGTCTATTTTTATATCTCAAACTCTGCATTCCTGGCATGATTCTGGGGATCTTTTATGAGTCCTCTCCAGTTTAATAATACCCTTCCTATAACAGAGAGGTCAGTATTACACAACAGTACTCCAGCAGAGGTCTCTTCAATATCCTGTACAATCTGAACGTGATGTCCCACCTCCTGTACTCAATGGTCTGAGCAATGACGGCCAGCGTGCTAAATACCTTCTGAAGCCCCCTGTCTACCTGTGCCTGAACCCTGAGTGCTGTTGCTGGAATGTTATTGGGGCCCATAGTCTTTGCATATCGAGTGCCTCCAACCACCTGTTGCTGTCTTGGTGTGACTGTGCTGGGGGATGGGTGTGCTCATAATCAAGCCCCAAGACCCCCCTAGCTGGACTGAAGTATAAGTCTTGTATTTAATCACGGAATTCCTTAGTTTGTTTTTTCTTTGTAGTTATCCGGACTGAAATAGACTTTGGGATTTTCTTCAGCAAACTCAAAAATAAATAATTTATTGAGGCTAATTTTTTGAGCAAAAAGCAAAACTGGTTATTAGCAAAGATACCGTTCAGAGTTCAATATATTCTTTTACTCTCGAGCATTCACACAAGTGAACACAGCCCTGCAGGTTAGGCACAGGGAGAAAAAATAGGGGGGACATCCCTTGTGGATCCAAACTTAGAGGAAAACCGGCTTGAGTTCTTGTTGCCTGGATATCCTGCTGGCAAGGTGCAGTTGGTTACACAGCAATGTTAACCTCCCATTCAGGTGGGAAGTCCGTTTCACACGTGGTCATTGGATTGAATTAACAGCTCAGCTTTCAGAGTTAAGGCAATCAAAGATACTGATATCTGAAACTGCTCTGATTCCCAAAAAATACTTGCCTGAAATAACTGCAGCTGACTTTAGAGTCCTAGAGATGTACAGTACAGAAACGCACCCTTCGGTCCAACCCATCCATGCCGACCAGATATCCCAACCCAATCTAGTCCCACCTGGCAGCACCTGACCCATATCCCTCCAAACCCTTCCCATTCATATACCCATCCAAATGCCTCTTAAATGTTGCAGTTGTACCAACATCCTCCACATCCTCTAGCAGCTCATTCCATATACGTACCACCTTCTGTGTGAAAAAGTTACCCCTTAGGTCTCTTTTATATCTTTCCCCTCTCACACTAAACCTATGCCCTCTAGTTCTGGACTCCCTGACCCCAGGGAAAAGACTTTGTCTATTTATCCTAGTCATGTCCCTCGTAATTTTGTAAACCTCTATAAGGTCACCCCTCAGCCTCCGACGCTCCAGGGAGAACAGCCCCAACCTGTTCAGCCTCTCCCTGTAGCTCAGATCCTCCAACCCTGGCAACATCCTTGTAAATCTTTTCTGAATACTTTCAAGTTTCACAACATTTTTCTGATAGGAAGAAGACCAGAATTGCACGCAATATTCCAACAGTGGCCTAACCAATGTCCTGTACAGCTGCAACATGACCTCCCAACTCCTGTACTCAATACTCTGACCAATAAAGGAAAGCATACCAAACACCCTCTTCACTATCCTATCTACCTGCAACTCCACTTTCAAGGAGCTATGAATCTGCACTCCAAGGTCTCTTTGTTCAGCAACACTCCCTAGGACCTTGCCATTAAGTGTATAAATCCTGTTAAGATTTGCTTTCCCAAAATGCAGCACCTCACATTTATCTGAATTAACCTCCATCTGCCACTCCTCAGCCCATTGGCCCATCTGGTCCAGATCCTGTTGTAATCTGAGGTAACCCTCTTCGCTGTCCACTACACCTCCAATTTTGATGTCATTTGCAAACTTACTAACTGTACCTCTTATGCTCGCATCCAAATCATTTATGTAAATGACAAAAAGTAAAGGGCCCAGCATCGATCCTTGTGGCACTCCACTGGTCACAGGCCTCCAGTCTGAAAAATAACCCCCCACCACCACCCTCTGTCTTCTACGTTTGAGCCAGTTCTATATCCAAATGGCTAGTTCTCCCTGTATTCCATGAGATCTAACCTTGCTAACCAGTCTCCCATGGGGAACCTTGTTGAACGCCTTACTGAAGTCCATATAGATCACATCTACTGCTCTGCCCTCATCAATCATCTTTGTTACTTCCTCAAAAAACACAATCAAGTTTGTGAGACATGATTTCCCACACACAAAGCCATGTTGACTATCCCTAATCAGTCCTTGCCTTTCCAAATACATGTACATCCTACCCCTCAGGATTCCCTCCAACAACTTGCCCACCACTGACATAAGGCTCACCGGTCTATAGTTCCCTGGTTTGTCTCTACCGCCCTTCTTAAACAGTGGCACCACGTTTGCCAACCTCCAGTCTTCCAGCACCTCACCTGTGACTATCGATGATACAAATATCTCCGCAAGAGGCCCAGCAATCACTTCTCTCGCTTTCCACAGAGTTCTCGGGTACACCTGATCAGGTCCTGGGGATTTATCCACCTTTAACTGTTTCAAGACATCTAGCACTTCCTCCTCTGTAATCTGGACATTTTGCAAGATGTCACCATCTATTTCCCTACAGTCTATATCTTTCATTTCTATTTCCACAGTAAATATTGATGCAAAATATTCATTTAGTATCTCCCCCTCTTTAAGGATTATATTTATCTGAGAGAGTCAGGTGTTTTCCCTCCTGCCAATTGCTTCCAGGTCCATGGCAAAAAGAAACCAACAATCCAGGTGATGTTGCTAGGCTACGGCACTCCTCCCATTTCTCTTCAGTTTTGTTTTGTCAAGTAACTATGGCCACCTGGGCTCCCCCCATTGGGGAAGATGGGCATCCTTAGCAAGTCAGCACACCCTGCTGGTTGCTGAGAAGGAGGGGTACATGCTGCCTCTGGGTGGAGAGGTGTAGGGTCTGCAGGTTAGGGTTAGATGGAGAGGTGGAGGGTCTGCAGGTTAGGGTTAGATGGAGAGGTGTAGGGTCTGCAGGTTAGGGTGAGCTGGGATGGTAGTATTGGGAACAGTTATGAGTTTGAGAGATTGAGATGTAATGATATTGAGTGTGTGACTTTCATTGTGAACAGGAGAAGAGGCTGAGTACGACATCAAACCAGAGCCAGGAGTCACATCTGTCCAATGGTGCAATCCCCCTGGAACAGGAAGAAGCTGAATTGATGGATGGACCAGCAGAGGAAGAAATGGCAGTGGAGCAGAGCAGTGAGATGATGGAGGAGAATGAGGAGCAAGAGGAAGAAGAGGATGAAGATGGATACTTTGAGGTAAAAAGTTCATAACAAAATCCATTGACAATATTTGTATGTGGACTTACTTTGGCAATGTGCCAATAAAAGGAAACATGAGACTGCCACCCTGTCGGAGGGTCAGTGCTGAGGGAGTTCCGCACTGTCGGAGGGTCAGTGCTGAGGGAGTTCCGCACTGTCGGAGGGTCAGTGCTGAGGGAGTGCCGCACTGTCGGAGGGTCAGTGCTGAGGGAGTGCCGCACTGTCGGAGGGTCAGTGCTGAGGGAGTGCCGCACTGTCGGAGGGTCAGTGCTGAGGGAGTGCCGCACTGTCGGAGGGTCAGTGCTGAGGGAGTGCCGCACTGTCGGAGGGTCAGTGCTGAGGGAGAGGGCGCTGTCGGAGGGTCAGCGCTGAGGGAGAGGGCGCTGTCGGAGGGTCAGCGCTGAGGGAGTGGGCGCTGTCGGAGGGTCAGCGCTGAGGGAGAGGGCACTCTCGGAGGGTGAGCGCTGAGGGAGTGCCGCACTGTCAGAGGGTCAGCGCTGAGGGAGTGCCGCACTGTCAGAGGGTCAGCGCTGAGGGGGTGCTGCTACAGTGACATTACCATGATGTCACCACTACCACAGGCCAGAAAAGTGAGTAATTGCACATTGCTATCATTTGCGTGATTGCTTGCTGACTTGGTGACAGCTTTGTGTCTGGTTTGTAGCCTATGGTGCGTTTCACCGAAGACACTGTGATTCGGGAAGAGGAGGAGGAAGGAACTGGTGAAGGCGATTACATTCCTGAGAAGCAAAGACTGATTCGCAAAGACACCCCTCACTACAAGAAGCAGTTTAAGATTAATAAGCTACCTAAACCTGAGACAGTGCTGGCCATGCTGCAGGGCCTGCCCAGCACTGATCTCCCAGATGAAGGTGACCAACTCACTAAGTCCAGCCCGTACATGGATGGGGACATGGGCCCACTGGAGGATTGCCTGGAGTTTAGAGATGAAAGGCTTTCCCAGCCTCCTATTAAGGTAGGATGACAGCACTGGCCACCATCACTGACACTGGGATCAAGTAGGCACTGATCGGGCCTAGCTGGTGCACGCAGGCTCTGCTGTACTCTGGCAGCCCCGAAGGAGGGACCAAACCTTTTCAAATACCATTCCGTACAGCTGCAGCTCACACCTTGCCTCAGCTGGTGTCCCAGTGCCTAGCTGAGACTGACCAGAACTTAGGAATTGTCCACAGCCCATTCTCTGCTCTCTTGGGTTAATGACATGTTGATGTTGTACAGGCCTGTGGTGACTCAGTTGGGTTTGGGTGTCCCAGAGAGGTGGTCTAATTTCAGTTGTTCTTATTCCGAGTGTCCTGGAGCAGTTTGGTTATTTTTCTGAGCTGTGCACTGGGCATCGAGAATAAGATGGAGCAAGAGTTAATCTGTGATCAGGAATTGCATCATGTAACCCCCTAATTCAAACCAGAGAACAAGGTGCATTGCCTCCTCACAGCAGGGGAGGGTCGGTGAGCTGCAATCTCAGACAGTTGTCATCATTGTCACTGCTTTGGTTCCACTGTTGGGCACGGGACGTAGAGTGGGTTGGTTAGAATTCAACACCAGGCTGGGAATCTGACCTGAGCTGCCTAACCATCAGCCCCCCCCCAACCCCACCCCCACCCAATCGATGTCCTATTCCAGCACTACTGTCACACACACATTACTTTCCCCCCCCCCACACTCACTCGCCCGCCCCCCTCACACTCACTTGCCCCCCCACATTCACTCGCCCGCCCCCCTCACACTCACTTGCTCCCCCCACACTCACTCGCCGCCCCCCCCCCCCCACACTCACTCACCCGCCCCCCACACTCACTCACCCGCCCCCTCACACTCACTTGCCCCCCCCCATTCACTCGCCCGCCCCCCTCACACTCACTCGCCCCCCCTCACACTCACTCGCCGCCCCCCCTCACACTCACTCGCCACCCCCCTCACACTCACTTGCCCCCTCCTCCGTGATGTTGCTCCCCCTCCTCACATTGCTCACACTCCCCCTGTGAATCGGTCTGTCTCTGTATTCCTTGTCCATCCTCTCTCTCTCTCGGGTTTTCCTACGGTAACTGACTGGCCCCTGTTGTCACTTGGCTTCAGCTTCTCCACTGCCATGACCTGGGCCTGAATGGGCCTTTTCCCCCCAGGCCGGGCTAGGGGCTGTGGGAATGTAGTCTTTGAGACAGTAGGACACAAGGGCACAAGTAAGGTCAAAAGTGAGCTCTGAGTACATTGTCCAAAGGGGTCATGGGAGCAGGTTCCAATGACTTTCAAAAGGGAATTGGGGAGATTGTTGAAGAGGGAAATGTTTGCCGAGATCTGTGTATTGAGAGAGCGTGAGCTGGGGACTGAGTCTAATTGGGTAGCTAGTTCCACTGTCAAGTATGTATTGCTGGAAAAGCACAGAGGTCAGACAGCATGTGGGGAAGAGGAGATGCTGATGAAGGGCTTATGCCCGAAACGCCGATTCTCCTGCTCCCCGGATGCTGCCTGACCTGCTGTGCTTTTCCAGCACCACACACTCGACTCTGATCTCCAGCATCTGCAGACCTCCCTTTCTCCAAACCAGTCCCACTGGCCTGCTGTACTGAATGTTGCCACTAATGAGTACAGGCATTAGCTGAATCCAGGAGTGGTGTATTTCCCCACAAGTGTGCCCTGCTATCGTTATCGAATCCTTTACATAATCCTGCACTTAGCCATGAGTGCTTCGATTGAAATAAGGCTGTTCGTGTGGTACTGTTGGCTCAGTTGTCACATTGGTATTTGCTTTCAAGAAAGGTGACTGTACTCCTGAAGGATGTGTCTGTGTTTAACCTGCTGAATTGGGAAGTTTCTTTGTACTGTAATCTGGAGAACATGGAGTACTGGGAAAAGCCCCCAGTCAGTGCCCCCCTCCCTCCCCGCTATATTGGGAAAGCTGGTCACCTCTCTCACTTGCAGCTGGATCCCACACTGATCTGTTCTTTCACATTTTCTGCTTCTCTCCTTTAAAATCAGATGACAATGTTCAAACTGAAGGTTTGGTGTTTGCTGTTTGACCTGTTCTCTGGGCTCTCAAATTCTTCAAGTTGAGAAATAATGGAACCCCTAATGTTTCTGTTTCTCTTCAGCCCCCTGTCATCCTTTGGTCATGTCTCTGTCAGCCCCTCTCACTGCTGAGTGACACCCTGCTGCTGAACTCTGCTTTTGTCTGTCAGTGCTGGCTGCTTCTGTCTCTCCCCACTGTGTCCAGGAGGCAGTGCTGGGTCTGTGCAGGAGTGTGAACTCTCGGCTTCAGTGTGCTATGTGGTATGGCAGGGTGGTTCTCGGGGATGTGGAGGCAAGTGCCAATATGGAGGGGCTGAGTGTGGGCAGTGGGAGGCATGGAGACAGAGCAGGGCTAAGGCCTTCAGTGAACAGGGGAGGGGCAGTGTGCATAGGCAGTGGTGAGGGATTGGTTTGTGTGGTCACTGAGCACTCAGCTGTGTCGAGTTTCACAAGGTTAGGGCTAGGAGGGTGTGGTCTCTGAAGGAGGGCAGAGGGGGGTACTGTGAGGGGAGGAGAGCATGTGGACATGTTGGTCCTCAGCAGTTGTGAGCCATGGGGAAATCCATCTGTTACTGAGCAGCTGGTGTGTCATGATAGAGATCCGTTATGATTGTCAGGCCCCGTGTCTCCGTTGGTGAATGTTACTTCAGGCAGAGCCAAGTCATCCCTCCAGTTGACCCCACCCGTGTATTCCCGTCCAGCTGGGGTTTGTACAGGAGTGGGCAGGCTCCGTTCGAGTGTGGCTGCAGCTGAGCCTGGCCTTACCAGAGCAATAACATTCACATTGTTCAACGTAGAATCGATGGGAATCACCAACTTTCAGATCTGAGATTCTGATCATCCAGTGAAGGAGGTGGGGGAAGCTGTCCATTATACCCCAGGCCTGTAGTTACACTGAACTCGATTGCAGGTTAAAGGCCGCTGGTTTGGCTAAATGATCCTAGTGAAGGGTTATCTGTCGATTTGGAATTGATGAGAATTCCAAGCTGAGTGTAAAGTTAATCTTTATAAAGCCTCTTTGTGTCCAGTGGCCATTATTGTGTCCTGACTTGACCAGAATGCCTAGCACTTGGTGAACAGGAGCTGGGTAATTGGACTTCACCCAGTTCACTGTGACTTCATTCTGTAGAAAGGTCACTGGACCCGAAACGTTAACTTTTTTTTTCCTCCACAGATGCTGCCAGACCTGCTGAGTTTTTCCAGTAATTTCAGTTTTTGTTTCTCTGTGTCTTTTGTTTGGGGTCTGACTCATGGCCCTCTGCCAAAGGTCAATTCCTCATCTTTGCACTTCCTGCCTCAAATTATCTTCAAACTTGGGCTAAGAATTTGCGAGCCCAGGGTTGTGTTGAGTCTGTTGTCCTGTCTGTATCTGTACCTGTACCTGTACTTGGCTTGTGTCTCTCTGCCTGGTGCGATCCTCGACGCTGCATCGAGGGGCTGTGTTTTGACTGGGTTGATGCTGTGCTCCACTAATCCGCATGCCTCTGCTGATTCCTATCCTAACAGGGGGTCTCCTTTGATCAAGTCAATAATCTGCTGATCGAGCCTGCTCGAATTGAGGAGGAAGAGGTCTGTACTGTTCCCTTTCTATATCAGCTCTACACATGCATGCCCAGTCTGTAATGTGATGGGGTTTACTCCTTAAAGGCTTGGGGAGAGTGAAGTCCCCTGCTGTAAGGAGACTGCATGCAGCGTGACATGTGACTGTAGTGGAAGGTCTATGCTGGTAGAGATCATGTTTTTATTGAGGTGGTAAGTACTGAAGGAGAGTGCATTGTAACAAGCTGGACCTATACATCTCATCAACAGATGCTGTCACGCTCCCCGTTCTAAATGCTCTGATCTTGTTCAATTCCATTCTTCCTCTTGTTCCTCTTCCCAGTCCCCCACCGAACTCAGCAGCAACACAGTCTCTGGTACTGCGCTGTCACAGTCTCTGGTACTGCGCTGTCACAGTCTCTGGTACTGCGCTGTCACAGTCTCTGGTACTGCGCTGTCACAGTCTCTGGTACTGCGCTGTCACAGTCTCTGGTACTGCGCTGTCACAGTCTCTGGTACTGCGCTGTCACAGTCTCTGGTACTGCGCTGTCTTCATCAGCATTGAATCCTGACTGTGATTTGTCAGAACAGGATTTCACCTCAGCTGTGAAATGAGTTCATGTTCTATCAGCTGTTGACTTGAATAATCTTAAATGTTTTGTTCAGGAGGTTTTCGTGGGTGCTGAAGGGTTGGGGAGAAGGTTGTTACTTGTAATTTGGGAGGGAAAGTTATTTCAGTCAATCATAGCTCAACATCACGAGGACATTCTTCCATTTCCTGATGAAGGGCTTATGCCCGAAACATTGGCTCCCCTGCTCCTCAGATGCTGCCTGACCTGTGCTATTCCAGTGCCACACTGTTTGACTCTGATCTCCAGCATCTGCCATCCTCACTTTCCCCTATTCTTCCATTACAGTCCAACATCCCAAGCACTTTGTCTCCTTACTCAATGCAAGTTGGTCAACTGTGCCTTAATTCAGGAATGACGTTCCCTCCACTCGGAGGTCAGGAATGGGATGTTCATTGAAGCTGATGTAATGTTCAGCACCAGCTATGACTCTGAGACTGGAGTAGTCCATGTTCAAATGCAGCAAGTCGGGGATGGAATCCAGGCTTTGGCTGACGTGTTACCTCAGTGCAGGGAAATACGCAGCTCCAGCAAGAAGCAGCGAAACATTGCCTCTCAATGTTCTAGAGTGTGACTATCACTGAAACGGACAGAAAGCAGAGGGTCAGGATAAATGGGTCCTCCTCTGGGTGGTGAGCTGTGTGGCGAGTGAGGTGCCACAGGGTTCAGCGCTCAGATCTCAACGACATCGATATAAATGATCTGCAAGCAGGGACAGGGTGTAACAGAGTGGGCCGAAGGGCCTGTTTCCGCACTGTAAGTAATCTAATCTAAGCTAGAACAACATTCATGGACAATATGAAAATCAATGGGAAAGTAGGTAGTGAACAGGAGGATACTGAAAGGCTAGGAGAATTGGCCAAAATCTGGCAGATGGAGTTTAAGTTGGAGAAATGCGAGGTTTTCCATTTGGCCAGAAAAATAAAAGGGCAATTTATTATTTCAATGAGAAGCAGATTCAAACTGTATCAATGCAGAGGGATCTGGGCCTCCTTGTGCATGAATCCCAGCAAGTGGGTATGTAGGGTGTAGCATGGGATAAGAAAGGCAAGTGGAATCTTGGCATTTATTGCAAAAAGGCTGGATTAGAAGTGTAAGGAAGTGTTTGGTTACAATGAGATACGGCTTAGGTGTGACCACACCTGGAATATTGTGTCCAGTTGTGGTGTCCTTACTTGAGGAAGGATGTGGTGGCACTGGAAGCTGTTCAGAGGAGGGTCGCCACATTGATTCCGGGGATGAAAGGGCTGGTGGACAAGGAGCAGCTGAACACCTCAGACTTATACTCACTGGAGTTCAGAAGACTGAGGAAGGATCTGACTGAAGTATTTAAAATGCTAAAGACGATTGATAAGATGGACTTGAAAAGTTGGTCCCCCCTTGTGGGACTGATTTGAACAAAAGGGCATAGATATGGAGTGAGAGGAAGCCAGTTCAACATAGTGATGAGAAACCCCTTCTGTCAGAGGGTGGGAATTTATGGAACTGACTGCCACAGTGTGCTGTGGGGATAGAATCAATCAACAGATTCAAGAAAGAAATCACGTTTCTGGCGAAACGTGGGATAAAGGACGAGGGGGTGCAGGCAGGCGAGTGGAGTGGAGACTAGAATAAGACCCGGCACAGTATGTTCAATGGGCAGGCAGGTTCCAAGGGCCTACTCCTGCTCCTAATTCCTATGTTTCTATGACCTTTCCAATAGCAGCATCCTGGGAGTCACCCTTGATCAGAAACTTCACCTGGAATAGTCATATGAATAGTGCGGCTACAACAACAGGTCAGTGACCAGGGCTTCACCACCTGTCCACCATCCACAAGGCTTAGGTCAGGAGTGTGATCAAACACTCCCCACAGCTCCAACAACACTCAAAGCTTGACACCATCCTGTCATTATGCCAAACTTCCCCAAGCTGGTGCAGACACAGTGAACTGAATACTGTAACAACTATCACCCTGTGGTCATCCAGGTGAAAGCAGCCACTTGATTGTCTCTTCTCGCACCATCTCCAACAGTGACTCCCTTCCCCGCTGGCTCTGTGGCAGGAGACAGTACCATCTCCAACAGTGACTCCTCTCAGCACTGGCTCTGTGGCAGGAGACAGTGCCATCTCTAACAGTGACTCCCCTCAGCACTGACTCTGTGGCAGGAGACAGTACCATCTCCAACAGTGACTCCTCTCAGCACTGGCTCTGTGGCAGGAGACAGTGCCATCTCTAACAGTGACTCCCTTCCCCGCTGGCTCTGTGGCAGGAGACAGTGCCATCTCCAAGATATGCTGCAGTGTCTCCCCAAGCTTCCTTCGACAGTACCCTCCGATTCTGTAACTTTTCCTGCCAGCCAGGACAAGGGCGGCTGATACATGGGAACGTCACCACCTGCAGAGTGTCCTCCAAATCTCACACCATCCTGCATTTTCTTCATCTGTGTTGGATTAGCATTAAAAAAAAGGTCTTTCTACCCCTCTCTGCTTCTCATGGTAAATCAAAAACTTGTATTTAATTAATTCCTTTTGTGAACACAGGATGGCTCCATAATTTACAGGCTGTTAACTGTTATAAGCTAGTCCCTGTTGGATCTGGGATACAGATTCTGTCTGAAGTAATGTCCACTGACCACAGCGCTCAGTTTAAGAGTGGTGTAAGTTTGCTGTAATCCTGGTGTACATCGAGAATATATTCACCTTTACATGTCAGTGTAAGAATGTTAGCCCTTTTGTTCCCAATGTATATGTGGGATATAATTCCCCTGGGACTGGACAGTTGGTTTGTGACATAGTGCTGTTAACAGCACTGACGGAGGTGACCATGAAGGACGGTTCTTCTCCACCTCTCCCCTCACCTGAGGCACAATGACCCTTGGGTTAAACATCACATTATCTCTCTCAAATGTGAAAGCTGCCCAATGCTCTGGTGGGACTGTAGCTCCCTTTGACTCGAATATATGTAAATACATTGCCCACTGTATATGAGGATATCTCTGCTATTAGCAATGTAAATGAGACCCCCACCCCACCCCAGTGATCTCGATGTCAGTGAGTCCCCGCCCTTTCTCCCTTGCCATTGCACAAGGAATGCACTCTCAGATACAGCACAGCACAGAAAAGGCCCTTCGGCCCATTGAGTGTGAGCCGGTCGAAAAGGATCACGATTATTTGAATCCATTTTGAATAGTCTTGTATGCCTTCCCATCATAAGTGCACTCGTGGATAGTACTTGAATTTTGAGGGTTTCTGCCTCTTTTCCCCCCTTACGGGCAGAAAATTCCAGACATTCCACTACAACCCTCTGTCTGAAAAAAAGTACCCTCACATCCCCTGTAAACACACTGCCCCCATCTTCAAATCTTTGACCCAGTTATTGATCAAGAGCAAAGTTTCTTGCTATCAACCCTTTCTGTGCCCAATTTTATCCATCTCAATCATGGTCCCTCTCAGTCTCCTCTGCTCCCAGCCTGAAACTGAATCTCTCCAGCCCAGGCCACATCCTGGTAAATCTCCTGAGCACCCTCTCCTGTGCACGCACATCCCTCCCATGATGTGGATTCCAGAACTGCCCATCGTACTCTCACTGTGGTCTAACCAATGTTTTAGACAGTTCCAGCATCACCTCCCTGCTCTTCAACTCTCTGCCTCAGATAATAAAGGCAACTATCCCATAGGCCTCCCTCTCTTTACCCACCTGCCCTGATACCTTAAGGGACCAGTGCACATACACACTGATCCTCAGGGATTCCCAGGGTCCTACTGTCCATCCTGTATTCTCTTGCACAAGTGCATCACCTCACTTTTATCCAGATTGAAGTCCATTTGCCACTGCTCAGCCTATCTTAATGTGGGATGAAGGTGTTGCTGACTAGGCTATTGGTTATTTGGGTTACCTGCATGGCTGTGGGTCTGGAGTCACATGTAGGCCCGAATGGGTAAGGATCCTTCCCTAAAGGACATTAGTGAACCAGATGGGTTTTTCCAGCCATCGACAGGGATTCACACTCATCATTCCAGATCTTTAAGGAAATGAATTGAAATTCCCCCACCTGCCTTGGTAGGATTGGAACCCAAGTCCCCAGAACATTCCCTGGGTCCCTGGATTAACATTCCAGATGATACCACGAGGCCATCATCATGCCGCAACCAATCCCCCATCCCACCATCACCCAAAAGAAGATTCACCAGACCCAAAACATAAACTGCTCTCTCTCACAGATGCTGCCAGACCTGCTGAGTTTTTCCAGCAATTTCTGATGTTTCTGATTTCTAGCATCTGCAATTCTACAGTTATTTTTGGAATACATTTCATCCCGGCCCTTAACATTTATCTGTATTTAAGATTGCTTAGACCACTCCTGTTTGTCTGTGCTAATTGTATTCAGTATATCACAGTCATAGAACATAGAACATAGAAAGATACAGCGCAGTACAGGCCCTTCGGCCCTCGATGTTGCGCCGACCGAATCCTACCTAACCTACACTAGCCCAATAACTTCCAAATGCCTATCCAATGCCCGCTTAAATGACCATAAAGAGGGAGAGTTCACCACTGCTACTGGCAGGGCATTCCATGAACTCACAACCCGCTGTGTAAAGAATCTACCCCTAACATCTGTCCTATACCTACCACCCCTTAATTTAAAGCTGTGTCCCCTAGTAACACCTGACTCCATTAGCGGTAAAAGGTTCTCAGTGTCGACCCGATCTAAACCCCTAATCATCTTATACACCTCTATCAAATCTCCCCTAAACCTCCTTTTCTCCAGTGAGAACAGGCCCAAGTGCCTCAGCCTTTCCTCATACGATCTTCCTACCATGCCAGGCAACATCCTGGTAAACCTCCTCTGCACTCGTTCCAATGCCTCCACATCCTTCCTATAGTATGGCGACCAAAACTGCACACAATACTCCAGATGAGGCCGCACCAGAGTCTTATACAGTTGCAACATGACCTCAGGACTCCGGAACTCAATTCCTCTACCAATAAAGCCCAGTACACCATATGCCTTCCTCACAGCACTATTTACCTGGGTGGCAACTTTCAGAGATCTGTGTACATGGACACCAAGATCCCTCTGCTCATCCACACTACCAAGTAGCCTACTATTAGCCCAGTAATCCATCTTCTTGTTACTCCTACCAAAGTGAATGACTTCACACTTAGCTACATTGAATTCCATTTGCCACATTTCTGCCCAGCTCTGCAACTTATCTATATCCCGCTGTAACCTACCACTTCCTTCCTCACTATCCACAACTCCACCGACTTTTGTGTCATCCGCAAACTTGCTTACCCAGCTTTCAAGCCCTTCCTCTAGATCATTTATAAAGATAACAAAAAGCAATGGTCCCAAAACAGATCCCTGTGGTACACCGCTAGTAACTGCACTCCAAGATGAACATAGTCCATCAACTACTACCCTCTGTCTCCTTCCAGCCAGCCAATTCCTAATCCAAACCTCTAATGTATCCTCAATGCCATACCTCCGTAGTTTTAGCATTAGCCTACCATGGGGAACCTTATCGAACGCCTTACTAAAATCCATATACACAACATCTACTGCTTTACCCTCGTCCACTTCCTTAGTCACCTTCTCAAAGAACTCAATAAGGTTTGTGAGGCACGACCTGCCCTTCACAAAACCATGCTGGCTATCCTTGATCACGTTATTCCTATCCAGATGTTCATAAATCTTATCCCTTACCATTCTCTCTAAGACTTTGCCCACCACTGAAGTCAGACTCACTGGCCTATAGTTACTAGGGCTATCCCTACTCCCTTTCTTGAACAAGGGGACCACATTCGCTATCCTCCAGTCCTCTGGTACTATTCCTGTTGACAATGACGACATAAAAATCCAGGCCAATGGCTCTGCTATCTCCTCCCTAGCTTCCCATAGGATCCTAGGGTAAATGCCATCAGGCCCAGGAGACTTATCTATTTTCATCCTCTCCAATATTCCCAGAACCTCTTCCCTGCATATTTCCAGGCCATCCATTCTAATCATTTGTGACTCCATATTCACATCAGCAACAGTGTCCTGTTCCTGAGTGTATACTGATGAAAAGTATTGATTTAGTGTCTCTCCAATCTCCTGCGCCTCCACACACAACTTCCCACTACTATCCTTGACTGGACCGATACCTACCCTAGTCATCCTTTTATTCCTGACATACCTATAGAAAGCCTTTCCTGGTTTCAGTGCCCACATTGGCCCTCTCGCCAGGACACACTGGGCCAGTGGATTCCTTTCCTGCACCCTCTGGTTCCCCCCACACACACATTGCCGTTGCGACTGGGGTTCTTCATGGAGCCTATTCTTCCCCTTGTTTTCTTTTTAACCTTGATGTACTTGTTAAATAACGTGATTCCCTTCATTTTGCCTGTCATTATTCTTTCATTCCTCTCCCTGCCTTTCTGTTCTCATAATTTCCCTTGTGAGTTTACCCTTGCGCACACGCTGTGTCCACCGTGACTGTTGCTGTGTTGAGTCCTCGGTAGCTGCCATCAGCCTCTCTTTTGCTCTTTACCCAATGCTGGGTATCCCACGATATGTTGGCCCCACCCTTTCTCTTTGTTGGAACATAGAACGTTACAGCGCAGTACAGGCACTTCAGCCCTCGATGTTGCGCCAGTCTGTGAAAATAATTTAAAGTCCATCTAGCCTACACCGTTCCATTATTATCCAGATGTATGTCCAATGTCCATTTAAATGCCCTGAATGCAGCGAGTCTACAACTGTTGCAGGCAGGCCGTTCCATGCCCCACTACTCTCCAAGTAAAGAAGCTACCCCTGATATCCGTCCTAAATCTATCACTCTTCAATTTAAGCCTATGTCCCCTCGTGCTAGCCATCACCTTCTGAGGGAAAAGGCTCTCGCTGTCCACCCTATCTAACCCTCTGATTATCTTATACATCTCAATTTAAGTCACCTCTCAACCTGATTCTCTCCAACAAAGACAGCCTCCGTTCCCTCAGCCTTTCCTCGTAAGACCTTCCTTCCATACCAGGCAACATCTTGGTAAATCTCCTCTGAACCCTTTCCAAAGCTCCCATATCCTTCCTATAATGCGGTGAACAGAACTGTACACAATACTCCAGGTGCAGCCTTACCAGAGTCTTGTACAGCTGAACCATGACCTCGTGGCTCCGAAACTCAATCCCCCTACCAATAAACGCAACACACCATACGCCTTCTTAACAACCCTATCACCTGGGTGGCAACTTCCAGGGATTTATGTACCTGGTCTCTGAGATCTCACTGTTCATCTATACTACCAAGAATTTTACCATTAGCCCAGTACCCTGCATTCCTGTTACTACTTGCAAAGTGAAGTACATCACACTTTTCCACATTAAACTCCATTTGCCACTTCTCAGCCCAGCTCTGCAGCTTATCTCTGTCCCCCTGTAAACCACAACATCCGTCAGCACTGTCCACAACTCTGCCTATCTTAATGTCATCCACAAATTTACTAACCCACCCTTCTACTCCCACATCCAGATCATTTATAAAAATGACAAACAGCAGTGACCCCAATACCGATCCTTGAAGCCCACCACTGATAACTGAGATCCAGGATGAACATTTCCCATCAACCACCATCCTTGGTCTTCTTTCAGCTAGCCAATTTCTGATCCAAACCGCTAAATCACCCTCAATCCCAAAATTCCGTATTTTGTGCAATAGCCTCCCGTAGGGAACCTTATCAAATGCTTTACTGAAATCCATATACACCACATCAACCACTTTACCCTCATCCACCTGTTTTGTCACCTTCTCGAAGAACTCAATAAGGTTAATGAGACATGGCCTACCCTTCTCAAAACCGTGTTGACTATCCCTAATCAAATTATTCCTTTCCGGATGATTATAAACACTATCTCTTATAATCTTGTACAACACCTTACCCACGACCGGGTAAGGCTCACTGGCCTATAATTACCAGGGCTGTCCCGACTCCCCTTCTTAAACATGGGAACAACATTTGCTATCCTCCAGTCTTCTGGCGCTGTTCCTGTAGACAATGATGACATAAAGATCAAAGCCAAAGGTTCTACAATCTTCTCCCTGACCTCCCAGAGAATCTGAGGATAAATCCCATCTGGCCCCGGAGCCTTATCCGTTTCCAGATCTTCCAAAATTGCTTCTTTGTCATCCTCAATCCCATCTAATCTAGTCGCCTGTATCTCCGTATTCTCACTAACATTGGCCTCATTAATACTGATGAAAATATTCATAAAGCCCTTCCCTATGTCCTCAGATTCCACACACAGCTTCCCACTATTGTCTTTGGCCCTAATCTTTTATTCCCAATATATCTGTAGAAGGCCTTAGGGTTTGCCCCGATCCATGTGAAGTCACATGGTGTGCAGGGTGTTCTAGCGAGGTGGATAAAGAACTGGTTGAGCAACAGGAGACAGAGAGTAGTAGTTGAAGGGAGTTTCTCCAAATGGTACACCAGTGGTGTCCCACAGGGGTCAGTGTTGGGGTCACTGTTGTTTGTGATAGACATCAATGATCTGGAAGAGGGCACTGTTGGTATGATCAGCAAGTTTGCAGATGACATGAAGATTGGTGGAGTAGCAGAAAGCATAGGGGACTGTCAGAGAATACAGGAGGATCTAGATAGACTGGAGAGCTGGGCGGAAATGTGGCAGATGGATTTCAATCCAGGCAAATGTGAGGTGATGCATTTTGGGAAGTCTAATTCTAGAGTGAATTATACAGTAAATGGAAGAAACTTGGGAAAAGTTGATGAGCAGAGAGATCTGGGAGTGCAGGTCCATTGTACCCTGAAGGTTGCTGCACAGGTGGATAGAGTGGTCAAGAAGGCATAGAGTATGCTTGCCTTCATTGGACGGGGTATTGAGTATAAGAGCTGGCAGGTCATGTTAAAATTGTACAATATGTTGGTTCGTCCACATTTAAAATACTGTGTACAGTTCTGGTCACCATATTACCAAAAGGATGTGGGCGCTTTGGAGAGGGTGTGGAGAAGGTTTACGAGGATGTTGCCTGGTATGGAAGGTACTAGTTGTGAAGAGAGGTTGAGTAGGTTAGGTTTGTTTTTATTAGAAAAAAGAAGATTGAGGGGGGATCTGATTGAGGTTTACAAAATCGTGAAGGGTATAGACAGGGTGGATAGAGATAAGCTTTTTCCCAGGGTGAAGGATTCAATAACGAGAGGTCACGCTTTCAAGGTGACAGGTGGAAAGTTTAAGGAGATACACACGGTAAGTACCTCACACAGAGGTTGGTGGGTGTCTGGAACACATTGCCAGTAGAGGTGGTAGAGGCAGGCACGGGAGACTCATTTAAGATGCATCTGGACAGATGCATGAGTAGGTGGGGAGCAGAGGGACATAGATGCTTAGGAATTGAGTTTAGACAGTGGATTTGAGTCAACTCAGGCTTGGAGGGCGGAAGGGCCCCTTCCTGGGCCAACAACTTCTCATGTCCCCTCCTGGCTCTTCTTAGCCCTCTCTTTAGTTCTTTTCTGGCTAACTTATAACTCTCAAGCCCCCTAACTGAGTCTTCACGCCTCCTCCTCACATAAGCTGCCTTCTTCCTCTTGATAAGAGCTTCAACTTCTTTACTAAACCATGGCTCCCTCTCTTGACATGTACCTCCCTGCCTGATAGGTATAAACTTATCAAGGACCCGCAGTAGCTGTTCCTTGAATAAGCTCCACATTTCAGTTGTGTCCATCCCCTGCAGTTTCCTTCCCCATCCTCTGCATCCTAAATCTTGCCGAATCGCATCGTCATTGCGTAAAATTCTAAAACGTGGTGTTGGTTGTCATGCACTTTAAGCACTGTTTCTAAAGTGTGGTTTTTCTATAACCTTGGGTTGTACATGAAAGTAACCATCAGGTTGTAGAAGAGCTGATTATAATGTTTATGTAAGAGTGTGATTAACTCAGGTAGAGCTGTTGGCATTGAAAAGCAAAGGAACAAGATGAGACCGTACAGTCCTTCAGGCCAGTCCTGCCGTTCAGCCTGGAACGCCCTCCCTAACTGCATTGTGGGTGTGCTTGCACCAAATCATTCAGAAGGCAGAGCAGTTAGAGGTGGTCAGTATGTGAATACTTCTCATGGATTGATGGAGGAGAAGGACATTGTAACCAGGGATAGTGAAATTCTCGAACACGTTCAGATTAATAAGTAGGAGGTCATCGAGTCATTCAGCAGGGAAATAGACCCTTCAGTCCAACTCATCTGTGCCAACGAGACATCCTAAGCCGATCTAGTGCTGAGTTGGAGGTGCCATTGTTGGACTGGGGTGTACAAAGTTAAAAATCCCACAACACCAGGTTATAGCCCAACAGGTTTATTTGGAAGCACTGGCTTTCAGAGCGACGCTCCTTCATCAGCTCGTGCTTCCAAATAAACCTGTTGGGCTATAATCTGGTGTTGTGGGATTTTTAACTTTGATCTAGTGCTGTTTGCCAGCACCCAGCCCATATCCCTCCAAACCCTTCCTATTCATATTCCCATCCAAATGCTTTTAAATGTTGTAATTGTACCAGTCTCCACCACATCCTCTGGCAGCTCATTCTATGCACCTACCGCCAAGATGTTTTATAGACATAAATGCGCATAAATCCCCAGAGCCTGATGAATTGTATTCATATCTACTATGGGAGGTAAAGGAGGAGATTGCTGGAGCCCTGGCTTTGCTAACCACAGGTGAAGTGCCAGATGGAGTTGGTTAATGTGATCCCTTTGTTCAAGAAAGGCAGCAGTGATAGGCCGGGTAATTACAGACCGGTTAGTCTGACATCACTGACCAGGTAATCGTTGGTAAAAGTTCTGAGGGACAAGATTAATCAATACTTGGAAAGGCAGGAATTGATTGGAATAATCAGCATAGATTTGTTAGAGGGAGATTTTTTATAAATTTGAGAATTTTTACGTGGACTTTGGTAAGGTCCTACTTGGAAGGCTGTTCCAAAGCCAATGGGATCAATTGTTGACAAACTGGATCTAAATTGGGTGGCACAGGGTGATGGTAGAGGGTTGTGTTGTGATTGGAAGCCTGTGACCAGCAGTATACCACTGGGATATGTGCAGGGACTCTTGCTGTTGGTCACTTACATTAATGACTTGGATATGAATGCAGAAAGTATAATGAGTCCATTTCCAGATGAAAAGATTGGTGTTGTTGGTGGTGTGGAGGGTGGTCTCAGACTACAGGCTGATTTGATCAGCTGGGAAACTTGGCAGAAAAATGGCAAATGAAATTTAATCCTGATAAGTACGAGAGAATACATTTTTCAGAGGTCTAATGAAGGAAGGATATACACAACCAATGATAGGTCCCCGGGGAGCACTGAAGAACAAAAGGACCTTGGTGTACAGTCCATGGATCCCCGAAGGTGCCAGCACAGAGAGACGGTGGGGAAGGAGGCCTTATAGGCTGCTCACCTTCCTGTACTGGGATGGCAAATGAAGGAGCTGGGAAGTCTTGTTACAAAGAACAGTATAGCACAGGAATCGGCCCTTCGGCCCTCCAAGGCTGCGATGACACATTTTCCTTTCCTATTCATGTATTCGTCCAGGTGCTTCTTGAATGCTGCAATGGTGTCTGCATCCACCCCCTCCTCTGGCAGAGTGTTCCAGGCACTCGCCACCCTGTGTGTGAAAAACCTGCCCCTCTCATTGCTTTGGAACTCCCCCACCCCACACCCTGAACCTGTGTCCCCTAGTCATCGACCCCTCCACCCTGGGATAAAAACCTCATACTTTCCACTTTATCTCTGCCATTCACAATCTTATAAATTTCTGTCAGGTCACCCCTCAACCTCCTGCGTTCCAGTGAAAACAAACCCAGTGTATCCAACCTTTCTCCTGAGCTAAAATTCCCCAGACCAGGCAACTTCCTGGTAAACCTTTTCTGTACCCTCACCAAAACATCCACATCCTTCTCGTAATGTGGTGACCAGAAATGTACACCATATTCCAAGTGTGGCCTAACTAAAGTTGTATGAAGCTGCAGCATAACTTGTCCATCCTTATACTCAGTGCCCCTTCCAATGAAGGCAAGCGTGCCATAGGCCTTTCTTACTCCCTTACCTACCTGCGCTGCCACCTTCAGTGATCTGTGGACCTGCACACCCAGATCCCTCTGCATATCAAGACTCCTAACAGTTCTGCCATTCACTGTATAATTTCTATCTACATGATCTTCCAAAATGCATCACCTCACATTTGTCCAGATTAAAGTCTATCTGCCATTTTTTCTGCCCATGCCTCCAACTGATCTACATCCTGCTGTATCCTCTTGACAATCCTCCTCACTATCTACAACTCCACTAACCTTTGCACTGTCCACAAACTTACTAATTAGACCAGCCATGTTTTCCTCCAAATCATTTATAAAGACCACGGACAACAGAGATCCCAGCACTGCTCCCTGTGAAACACAAGGTAAAAACAATGACTGCAGATGCTGGAAACCAGATTCTGGATCAGTGGTGCTGGAAGAGCACAGCAGTTCAGGCAGCATCCAAAGTGCAGCGAAATCGACGTTTCTGGCAAAAGCCCTTCAGCTACGCTTCAGGCTCACTGCCTTTATTCTGATGAAGGGCTTTTGCACGAAACGTCAATTTCGCTGCACTTTGGATGCTGCCTGAACTGCTGTGCTCTTCCAGCACCACTGATCCAGAACCCAATGGACACAGTCAGCAGATTTCTCAGCAACAACTCAAACAAGCAGATAAAACACGTCCAGAAACCCCAGCCACTCCCCCCTACATCAAAGACGTCTCGGAAATGACTGCCAGATTACTTGGACCCCTTAGCATCACGGTAGCCCACAAACCCACCAACACACTAAAACAGCAGCTAATGAATTTGAAAGACCCTATACAGACAACAAGCAAAACTAATGTCGTTTACAAAATACTGTGCAAGGACTATAACAAACACTACATTGGACAACAGGCAGAAAACTAGCCCCCAGGATACAGGAACACCAACTAGCCACAAAACGACATGACCCTCTCTCACTGGTATCCTCACAAACAGAGAGGAAGGACACCTCTTTGACTGGGACAACACACCCATCCTAGGACATGCCAAACAAAGGCATGCACAAGAATTCCTCGAAGTATGGTATTCCAAACAGAACTTTACCAACAAACACATCAAGTTAGACCCCATCTTCCACCCACTGAGAAAAAGAACAAGAGATTACATCAACCCAAAGAAATCTAAACATATAAATAGAAAGCAGGAATTATCAACAATGCTTTGACCGGAGGCCCACTGAAGGTGTTACCTCGTAGGGTAATGTCTGGAAATGAATCCTCCAGCTCAGCGAGAAAACCAACATTCCTAATCTAGTCCCACCTGCCAGCCCCTGGCCCATATCCCTCCAAACCCTTCCTATTCATATACCCATCCAAATGCCTCTTAAATGTTGCAATTGTACCAGCCTCCACCACTTCCTCTGGCAGCTCATTCCATACACGTACCACCCTCTGTGTGAAAAAGTTGCCCCTTAGGTCTCTTTTATGTCTTTCCCTCTCACCCTACACCTATGCCCTCTAGTTCTGGACTCCCCGACCCCAGGAAAAAGACTTTGTCTATTTATCCTATCCATGCCCCTGATAATTTTGTAAACCTCTATAAGGTCACCCCTCAGCCTCCGACGCTCCAGGGAAAACAACCCCAGCCTGTTCAGCCTCTCCCTGTAGCTCAGATCCTACAACCCTGGCAACATCCTTGTAAATCTTTTCTGAGCCCTTTCAGGTTTCACAGCATCTTTCCGATAGGAAGGAGACCAGAATTTCCCACAATATTCTAACAGTGGCCTAACCAATGTCCTGTACAGCTACAACCTGACTGAATGTTGGTGTAGTTTGCACTCCCCCAGTTTAATGGTCCAACCAGAGAAGGGGTTATACTGGACCTGGTTTTGGGAAAGGTGAGCTTGGCCAGGTGAGTGAAGTTTCAGTGGGGGAGCATTTTGGGAGTAATGGCCATAATACTGTGTACTTTAAGAGACTCATGAATAGGGATAACAGTGCTTGGATGAATGGCTCTTAAAATTCTGCCCCATCCAAGTCCCTAGTACAAAGTGTGTCCCAGTTATTATAGTGGATGTTAGCATCACCCACCACAATAACCCTGCTGTTTTTATATCTTTCCAAAATCTGTCTCCATATTCTCTCCTCTATACCCCACTGGCTATAGGGAGGCCTGTAGTTGTGATTTTACCTTTCCTATTCCTGAGGTGCCTCCCTGATGTGTGCTCCCTCAATACAATGTGAGACACTCCTTCACCATTAATACAACGTCCTATCCCCTTTAACATCCCCTTCTATCACACCTGAAACATCTCAATCCTGGGGCATTCAGCTGCCAGTCCTATCCCTCTTTCAGCCAAATCTCCATAATCTCAATGATGGGGCAGCTCTAAGTTTACCAACCTTGCCTGTTGTACTTCTCACATTGAATCACATGTATTTCAGGCCTCCTCCCTACTCCCTCAGCAGTGTTTCCCTGCCTGGCCTCAGTCTTAGTCATGTTTGCCTTCATTTCTACCTAGCCCTCAATTTCTGCGTTGACTGGGAAGTTACAAGTTTATACAGGAGCAGGAGGAAACTGCTGGGGCATTTGGAATATTGTGAAATATAGTTTTGTGCCCTGTATCAAAGGAAAGATATGCTGGTGTTGGAGAGGGTCCAGAGGAGATTTACAAGAATGATCCCGGGGACAAAGGGCTTGTCATATGAGGAGCAGTTGAAGACTCTGGGTCTGAACTCAATCGAGTTAAGAAAGATGAGGGGGATCTGGTTAAACTTAGAGAATGCCGAGGGGCCTGGACAGAGTGAGCACAGAAGATGTTTCCACGAATAGGAGAGACCGGGACTCAAGTATAAGACATACGAATGGAAGTAAGGCCATTTGGCCCATTGAGTCCACTCTGCCATTCAATCATGGCTGGTGGGCATTTCAACTCCACTTACCTGCATTCTCCCCGTAGCCCTTAATTCCTTGTGACATCAAGAATTTATCAATCTCTGCCTTGAAGACACTTAGTGTCCCGGCCTCCACTGCGCTCTGCGGCAATGAATTCAAGCATAACCTCACAATGAAGGGACTATCTATACAATTGTGATGAGGAGGAATTTCTTCAGCCGGGGGGAGGGGGGACAGATGACTCTCTAGAGGCCAAGTCATTGAGGGTGTTTAAGACAGATGGATAGGACCTTGTTTGGTAAGAGGATCAAGGGTTACAGGGAAAATGGGATTGAGAAACATGTCAGCCAGGATTGAACGGTGGAGTAGATTTGATGGACTGAATGGCCTAATTCTGCTCCTTTGTTTTATTACCTAACATTGGTCAGGCCACGGACAGCATACTGTGGGTGTTCTGGTCGCCACACTGTCAGCAGGGTGTGATTGTTGCTGGAGAGCATGCAGAGGAGGTTCACCAGGATGTTGCTTGGGCTGGACAGTTTCATTGCTGGGGAGAAGCTGGATAGGCAGCGTTTGTTTTCCCTGGAGTAGAGGGCGATCTGATTGAGATTTACAGCATTAAGGGAGGTATAGGCAGAGTAGGTTGTGAGAATTCTTTTCCTGTGCCTGAGACCAGAGGGGTTAAAGATGAGGATTAAGTGGTTTGGATGAGCCCAGAGGGCAGTAGAACAAGGAAATGAGAGGGTGGTGGAGGCAAATACTCTACAGAAGCATCTGGATGAGCTTAAAATGCCAGGGCACAGTTGGCTATGGAGTAAGTGCAGGAGAATGGAAGTTTGATGGTCACCATAGACATGGTGGGCCAGAGGACCTGTATCGATGCTGAATGTCTTTGTGAAGCCAGCGACATCCACATCCCCTGCACAGATTTTACGTCTTTGACTCAGGTTTCACTGAGTTTGGGAATGGCAGAGGAGGAACCACAGACCATGAGTGTACAGGTTGAAGTTGAATACCATTCTGCTGCTGCTGCTGTTTCTGTAGCCCTCCTGGATTTGTTGCGTATCTATCCAGCTAGAGAGCCACACCACACAATGGTCATATCCTCAGTGTGAATGGGAACTTACAAATTAGGATAACAAGTAGGGCCATTTAAGCCCAAGTCTGCTGTACCATGTCATAACATCATCATTGATCTGATTGGTCTGAACTCCAATATTCCATATGTATTCCAATATTCCATGTTAACTAAGGTTCTATTCAAGTACTTGGGAAATATTCTCACCTTGCCCTGCACCTCTGAACATTTATGTCCTCCTTTGTTCCTAATAGCTCCCACGCTTGCTATCCACTTAGCCTTACACATTAGTGCAGGATTTAGAGCACTCTTTTATCTTAACTGTTGTTCTCTAGTTCTCCTCTTGATCATTTGAAATCTCTTCACTTCCTCTCTTAACTCAATTGTGTTTGAACCTGTGTTCTCTTGATGAATTGACTGACGAGCATCATATACCCTCCCTTTGTGTTTTATCACATTCTCTCCCTCCCTGATCATCCAAGGAGCTGTAGGTTTGACTCCTTCACCTTTCCTCCTCATTGGAATAGACACAGCCTGCATCTGAATCATCTCCTCAAAGATCACCCGTTTTCATTACAGTTCAACCTGCCATCTCTGGTTCCATTTTATTCTGCCTTGATTCCCCCTCCGCCTTCACATTCCACTTAACCCTCTTTTAATTTAATAGCTCAGTTTGTTTCCTGTTAATCTCTGTTATTAATCCAAACTTTATACAGTGATCAGTCTTAGCCCATGTCTCCCCCTCAAACCCCTTGTTTCCTTGACCCACCTCATTCCCCAACACTAGCTCCAGCAAAGCCTCCATTCCAGTTGGACTGATCAAGAATGTTCTCCTGAAATTACCATCAGAAATTCCTGCCCCTCTTCAGCTCATGGACTGCAGCTGTTCAAGAAGGCAACTCATCACCTGCAACCAGGGATAGTCAGCAAATCGGTTATACCCATGGTTTGTGAATTAACAAAGGTGATGAGAGAACCATCACAAGGGATAAACTATTTACCATAAGTTGATCTGTCCATGAGCGTTTTGATTGGAGTAGCCAGTGCACACCCTTGTGGAAGTACATTCAGGGCAGTCTCCTTGATGCTGTAAAGCATTGAGACAGTGAACCTGAAGAGATTAGATTTTTAGATTAGATTACTTACAGTGTGGAAACAGGCCCTTCGGCCCAACAAGTCCACACCGACCTTCTGAAGACCAACCCACCCAGACCCATTCCCCTACATTCACCCCTGACTAATGCACCTACAGGCAATTTAGCATGGCCACTTCACCTACCTTACACATCTTTAAATTCTGGGAGGAAATGTTGTGGTTCTGTTCGCCGAGCTGGGAATTTATGTTGCCGATGTTTCGTCCCCTGTCTAGGTGACATCCTCAGTGCTTGGGAGCCTCCTGTGAAGCGCTTCTGTGATCTTTCCTCCGGCATTTGTAGTGGTTTGAATCTGCCGCTTCCGGTTGTCAGTTCCAGCTGTCCGCTGCAGTGGCCAGTATATTGGGTCCAGGTCGATATGCTTATTGATTGAATCTGTGGATGAGTGCCATGCCTCTAGGAATTCCCTGGCTGTTCTCTGTTTGGCTTGTCCTATAATAGTAGTGTTGTCCCAGTCGAACTCATGTTGCTTGTCATCTGTGTGTGTGGCTACTAAGGATAGCTGGTCGTGTCGTTTCGTGGATATGTTGGTGTTCATGGATACGACCTTTACCATACATCAGGAGCATTTCCGAACTGACAGCCAGACTGCTGCGACCACTAGGACTCATAACAGCACACAAACCAACAGCCACTCTCAGACAACAACTCACCAGGACGAAGGACTTGATACCCAGCATGAGCAAAACCAAATGTAGTGTACAAAATCCCATGCAAGGACTGCAGAAAACACTACATAGGACAAACAGGAAGACAGCTAACGATCCACACCCATGAACACCAACTAGCCACGAAACGACATGATCAGCTATCCTTAGTAGCCACACACGCAGATGACAAACAACATGAATTCGACTGGGACAACACTACTATTATAGGACAAGCCAAACAGAGAACAGCCAGGGAATTCCTAGAGGCATGGCACTCATCCACAAATTCTATCAACAGACACATTGAACTAGACCCTATTATACCGGCCACTGCAGCGGACAGCTGGAACTGACAACCGGAAGCGGCAGAGACAAGCCACTATAAATGCCGGAGGAAACATCACAGAAGCGCTTCACAGGAAGCTCCCAAGCACTGAGGATGTCACCTAGAAAGGGGACGAAATGTCTGCAACACAAATTCCCAGCTCGGCGAACAGAACCACAACAACGAGCACCCGAGCTACAAATCTTCTCTCAAATCTGGGAGGAAACTGGAGCACCCAGAGGAAACACACGCAGACACGGGGAGAATGTGCAAACTCTACACAGACAGTCTCCCGAGACTGGGATTGAACCTGGGTCCCTGGCGCTGTGAGGCAGCAGTGCTAATCACTGATCCACCATGCCACCCGTGTCCCACTCTGTTTCTCTCTCCACAGCTGCCAGATGCATGAGTTTCTCCAGTATTCTCTATAGCAGTTGTTGATAGAACTTCGAACAGCATAGTACAGGTCCTTTGGCCCTCAATGTTGTGCTGACCTTCTACCCTATTCTAAGATCAGACTAACCTACATACCCTGTATTTTACTATCATCCATGTGCCTACGCAGGAATCACATCAATGTCCCTAATGTCTCTGACTCTACTCCCACGGCTAGCAGTGCATTCCACACACCCCCACTCTGTCTAAAAAACCTACCTCTGATAACTTCAAGAGCTATTGATGGAGCAAGGGCAATTACAATGCCATTAGGCAATAATTAGGCAGCATAGAATGGGGGAGCAAAATGCAGGGGATGGAGACAATGGAAATGTGGAGCTGGTTTAAGGAACAGATATTGTGTGTCCTTGATAGGTATGTCCCTGTCAGGCAGAGAGGAAGTGATAAGGGAAGGGAACCGTGGTTTACAACAGAAATTGCTTCTCTTGTTAATCAGGAGGAGGAGGCTTATGTGTTGATGAGGCAAGATGGTTCAGATGAAGTGATGGAGAGTTACAGATCAGGAAGGATTTAAAGAGAGTTAAAAAGAACAAAGAGAGGACATGAGCTATCTTTAGCAAATAGAATAAAGAAGAACCCTAAAGCTTTTGATAGGAAAAAGGATGATTAGGGTAGGAATAGGGCCAATCAAAGACAGAAGTGGGAAGTTGTGTGTGGACCCTGTGGAGATCGGAGAGGTGCTAAACGAACATTTCTCATCGTTTTTCACTCAGGAAAGGGAGAATATTGTGGAGGAGAAGAACGAGGTACGAGATATTAGACTAGAAAGGATCAAGGTTAGTTACAAACAGGTGTTATCAATTCTAGGAGTGAAAGTAGACACGTCCCCTGGGCCGGATCGGATTTATCTGAGGATTCTCTGGGAAGCGAGGGTGGAGATGGTTTGATCTTTGAGTCGTCGTTGTCTACGGGTTTAGTACCTGAGGACTGGAGGATTGCAAATGTTGTGCCCTTGTTCAAGAAGGGCAGCAGAGATGACCCAGGTAATTATAGACCAGTGAGCCTTGTGTCTGTTGTAGGAAAGGTTTTGGAAAGGATTATAAGAGATAAGTTTTATAATCATCTCGCAAGCAACAATTTGATTACAGATAGTCAACATGGTTTTGTCAAGGGCAGGTCGTGTCTCAAACCTCATTTGAGGTTTTTGAGAAGGTGACCAAGCATGTAGATGAGGGTAGGGCAGTTGATGTGGTATACATGGACTTCAGTAAAGCCTTTGATAAGGTTCCACATGGTAAGCTGATGGGAAAAATGCAGAGGCATGGAATTGAGGGGGATTTAGCAATTTGGATTAGAAACTGGCTTTCTGAAAGGAGGCAGCGAGTGGTGGTCGATGGGAAATATTCAGCCTGGAATCCGGTTACTAGTGGTGTGCCACAAGGGTCTGTTTTATAAATGACTTAGACGCAGGCATAACATAGGTGGATGGGTTAGTAAATTTGCAGACGGCACTAAAGTCGGTGGAGTAGTGGTCAGTGTGGAAGAATGTTACAGGTTGCAGGGGGACTTGGATAAACTGCAGAATTGGGCTGAGAGGTGGCAAATGGAGTTCAATGCAGCTAAATGTGAGGTGATGCACTTTGGGAAGAATAACAGGAAGGCAGAGTACTGGGTCAATGGAAAGATTCTTGGTAATGTGGATGTGCAGAGGAATCTTGGAGTCCATGTACATAGATCCCTGAAAGTTGCCACCCAGGTGGATAATGCTGTTAAGAAGGCACACGGTGTGTTAGGTTTCATTGGTAGAGGGATTGAGTTCCAGAGCCACAATATCATGCTGCAACTATACAAAACACCTGGTGCGGCCGCACTTGGAATATTGTGTACAGTTCTGGTCCCCATATTTTGGGAAGGATGTGGAAGCATTGGAAAAGGTGCAGAGGAGATTTACCAGGATGTTGCCTGGTCTGGAGGGAAGGTCTTATGAGGAAAGGCTGAGGGACTTGGGTCTGTTCTCATTGGAAAGAAGGCGGCGAAGAGGGGATTTGATAGAGACATACAAGATGGTCAGAGGATTAGAGAGGGAAGACAGGGCAAGTCTTTTTCCTAGGATGATGACGTCAGCGTTTACGAGGGGGCATAGCTACAAACTGAGGGGTGATAGATTTAAGACACGTCAGAGGCAGGTTCTTTACTCAGAGAGTGGTAAGGGGGTGGAATGCCCTACCTGCTAATGTAGGTAACCCAGCCACACAAGGGAGATTTAAACACTCCTTAGATAAGCACATGGATGATGATGGAATAGTGTAGGGGGACGAGCTGACAATAGGCCTAACATCGAGGGGGCCGAAAGGCCTGTTCTGTGCTGTATTGCTCTATGTTCTAAATCTCTCCTATACCTTCCTCCAATCACCTTCAAATTATGCCCCTTTGTGATAGCCATTTCCACCCTGGGAAAATATATCTAGCTATCTCCTCTATCTCTGCCTCTCATCATCTTGTACACCTCTATCAAGGCCCCTTACATCCTCCTTCAATCCAATGAGAAAAGCCCTGGCTCCCTCAACCTCTCTTCATAAGACACAGCCTCCAGTCCAGGCAACATCCTGGGAAATCTCCTCTGCACCCTCTCTAAAGCTTCCACATCCTTCCTATAATCAGGCGACCAGAACTGAACGCAATATTCCAAGTGAGGTCTAACCAGAGTTTTACTGAGCCGCAGCATAACCTCGCAGCTCTTTAACTCAATCCCCCTGCTAATGAAAGCCAACACACAATGCGCTCTCTTAACAACCCTATCAACCTGGGTGACAGCTTTGAGGGATCTATAGACATGGACCCCAAGATCCCTATGTTCCTCCACACTGCCAAGAATCCTGCCTTTAATCCTAGATTCTGCATTTAAATTCCACCTTCCAAAGTGAATCACTTCACCCTTTTCCAGGTTGAACTCCATCTGTCACTTATCTGCAGGTTCTGCATCCTGTCAATGTCCCGTTGCAACTTACAACCACCCTCCATTCCACCAACCTTGATGTCAGCAGCAAACTGAATAACCCACCCTTCCATTTTCTCATCCATGGGAGCTGGGCGTTCACATCCATCGAGTTTGGGTGGTGGTGGACACATTGAGAGGGTGGTTAGGAAAGCACATGGGCTCTGGTCTTCAAACATAGAGAGAGCAGGGAAGAGACTGTGAACATTGATCAGACCCTGCTATAACCCCCCGCCCCTCAGGAAGGAGGTGGGGGGGGGGGAACCTTGAGAGAGTGCCGAGAGATTGACCAGAATGGTCCCAGGGATGAGGGATCTCAGTTCCCGGGTCAGGTTGGAGAATTTCCTCGGAGCAGACGGCATTGAGGGAGATCCGATCGAGGTGGATGAGATTCTGACTGGTTTAGAAATGTCTCCCCATTAGCTGCTGCTGCAGGGGGGGTGGGGGGGAAGAGATTGAAGATTGTGGGTAAGAGGCACAGGGGAAGGTGAGGAACGCTGGATTATACAGCAAATGGCAGGGACCTGGGACACACTGTCCACGACAGGGCTGGAGAGAGAGACAAGGAACAGTTTCAGAAGGAAATTGGACAGGGATTTGAGGGGAATGGAAGTTGTAGGGAGATGGGGAGGGTGTGGGGGAGGGGACTGACCAGATGACCGTACAGAGAGCCAGCACAGACTCAATGGGCTGACTGGCTGTCTTTATGCTCTGTTGTTATTTGCCCCCAGGGCAATTCACCCTGTCATCTCCGTTTCTGATGACACATAACCTCCTCACTCTGGTTATTAACGTTATCCTTGAAACATTTCTAGCTCCTATTAACCAGCTCCTTTTCTGCTCCAGCATCGGTTGGTCTGCTTGCTGTCTCATTGTGCCTGGGACTATTGCAAGATTATTTTTGTCTGGGCTTATAGAAACTTTCCTTGCTGAAACATGGAGGTCGACGGAGGTATTGGCAGTATCTCCCAGTTAAAGGTGTGACCGTTTACCAGGCTGACACAGTGACATTCTCTTCCCTCTCACCCTCAACAACCCAGAGATCACTGTGTACTGCTCCTTCATATTGATGGTTCCCTGCCCCCTCTCAGCAAATTGGTTAGACCCACACTTGCTGCACAATTGTTCCATAACATTCAATGTGTTCTGTTATTGTCCCTGAATCCCCTCGCCACGTCCCTGACTCTCTCAACTCCCTCGCTGCGGCGCTGCCTGTCCCGGTCAGCCCCCTCGCTGCGGCGCTGCCTGTCCCGGTCAGCCCCCTCGCTGCGGCGCTGCCTGTCCCGGTCAGCCCCCTCGCTGCGGCGCTGCCTGTCCCGGTCAGCCCCCTCGCTGCGGCGCTGCCTGTCCCGGTCAGCCCCCTCGCTGCGGCGCTGCCTGTCCCGGTCAGCCCCCTCGCTGCGGCGCTGCCTGTCCCGGTCAGCCCCCTCGCTGCGGCGCTGCCTGTCCCGGTCAGCCCCCTCGCTGCGGCGCTGCCTGTCCCGGTCAGCCCCCTCGCTGCGGCGCTGCCTGTCCCGGTCAGCCCCCTCGCTGCGGCGCTGCCTGTCCCGGTCAGCCCCCTCGCTGCGGCGCTGCCTGTCCCGGTCAGCCCCCTCGCTGCATGGGGAATTGTGAATTGAAAATCCCATCCTTACAGATGACACCGTTTAATTTCAGTCACTGTGTGATCACTGTTGATTGTTAAATTGTTCTTTCGGCCTGGAAATCGCATTCATTAATGGGTCTCCTTGCTGTGTGACCCCACACCCATGGCAGTGTGCTGACTCTGACCTTGCCCTCCTGCTGACGGTGAATGACAAATGCTGCCTGAGCTAGTGGTGCCCACATCTTATCCCTGAGTCCGAAATCAGTGCTGCCTGACCTGTGTGCTTTCCCAACACACACTTCACTTTGATCTCCAGCATCTGCAGTTCTCCCTTTCTCCCTTGAGAATAGGTGCACCAATGTTACACTAATTGCCCTGTTAGCAGTGGGTCAGAGCAGATAGAAACACGTTCCTCTGTTGTCAGAGGAATTAGCCTAGATTTGCAGATGGACCATTGAGGAGTGCTGTCAGTCCGTATCACGCACCCGGTCTCGTGCGCGTACACACACTCTCTCTCTCTCCCCCCCTCTCTCTCTCTCCCTGTCTGTCTCTCTCTGCCTCTCTCTGTCACTCACTCACGTGCTGCTGGGAATCTGGAAATACCTCTCCCTTTTTCTGTTGTGGTTCACAAATCTATCTTCCAGTCAGGAAGGAGCATCGAGAAATATGGAAACGAGGGGGAAAATATGGATCATCAATGATTGAATGAGCTGGAGGAACAGATTTCCGAGTTTGAGTGGACTCTTTCTGTCCCCATGTTCCCAGTGATAGCAGTCTGACTCTTCACTTTGCAGAGTTCCACAGGGAGTGTAGCTGGCTGGCTGGCTGTATGTCAGAGGTTTGCAGAGGCCTGTACATTCCAAGCTGTCTCCAGGATGGAGTGGGGGGATTGAGGGGATTTGAGAAGCTCCGAGTTGATGTTGCTGAGCTGAGCTAACCTGCTGTTGTTGTGTCTGTAGCTAACACTAACAATCCACCGTCAAACTGGTGGCCTGGGCATCAGTATCGCTGGAGGAAAAGGCTCCACCCCATACAAGGGCGACGATGAGGTAAGGTTGCCTCATGGCTGTCATGATCTCTTGGTGACACTCTAGGCACAGACACACAGTCTGCTCACAGGAAACCAGCATCTACTCACAAGCCTCACTCTATCCGACCTACCCCTCCTCCCTCCACCCATTGTCACCCCCTCCCCATCTCCAACCTCAACGTGCCCCCCTCCCCAGGCTCAGCCCAGCCTTCAGCCCCCCCACCCCACTGCTGCTTCCCTTGGTGTGTCTAGCTAACGCCGATGGTGTATGGCTGGAGAGCAAAACTCTGCCCTCCCTTGTTTGGAGTTCTCTATCCGTCTGTGCCTGGCCCCAGTTCCCCTGATGTAGCCATTCCCCGCCCCAGCCCTCTTTAAACAAGCAGCCTCCAGCCACTCCACTGGGCAGCCCCAGCCCCAGCCCCTCGCTGCCTTTAACCCCCACATTCCGAGCCAGTAACAGCTCGGAAAGAATCCAGGTGATTTTCCGGGATTCTGGCTTTCTATATGAGCTGTGTGAGAGCTGTTAGCCTGGTGTGAGGCTGACTGAGCGAGCCCTGGTTGTGTAATCTCGTGCCGGTATTTGGATGGGGAATGTCCGACCTGCTGCGATCTGACAGCTGCTTATGTTTGTTTCAGGGCATCTTCATATCCCGGGTTTCCGAGGAAGGGCCCGCAGCTCAGGCTGGAGTACGGGTTGGAGATAAGCTGCTGCAGGTCAGTAAGGTTCGATGTGGTGCTGAGCACTAGCAGCCCATCAGGGACACACACACGGCTGTGCTAGGCCTACCCTCCTGACCTTCTCTTCTCCCCCCCCCCCCCCCACTCCACAAGCCCACCAAGCTCACTCTCCATCCCCCCCCTCCCACCTTGTCCTTCAGCCCACGTTTCTTAATTCAGCTCCCAAACATCCGTGTTGCTTTTTTATTCACTCACGGGGTGTGGGTGTCCCTGGCTGGGTCAGCATTTATTGCCCCTCCCTAATTGCTCAGAGGGCAGTTAAGAGTCACCCTCATTGTTGTGGGTCTGGAGTCACCTGTAGGCTAGGCCAGGTAAGGATGGCAGTTTCTTCCCTAAAGGACATTAATGATCCAGATGGAGTTTTCCAACAATCAACAATGGATTCGTGGTCATCATTAGACACTTAATTTTACATTTCTTAAATTGAATTCATATTCCATTGGCTGAGATTTGAACACTGATCCCCAGAACATTACTTGGGCCCCTGCATTAATAGCATAGGCTAATGGACTGAGGAGTGGCAGGTAGAGTTTAATTTAGATCAATGTGAGGTGCTGCATTTTGGAAAGGCAAATCAGGGCACGACTTATACACTTAATGGTAAGGTCCTGGGGAGTCATAGAGATGTACAGCACGGAAACAGACCCTTCGGTCCAACCCGTCCATGCTGACCAGATATCCCAACCCAATCTAGATTTACAAGGATGTTGCCAGGGTTGGAGGATCTGAGCTACAGGGAGAGGCTGAACAGGCTGGGGCTGTTTTCCCTGGAGTGTCGGAGGCTGAGGGGTGACCTTATAGAGGTTTACAAAATTATGAGGGCATGGATAGGATAAATAGACAAAGTCCTTTCCCTGGGATCGGGAGCCCAGAACTAGAGGGCATAGGTTTAGGGTGAGGGGGAAAGATATAAAAGGGACCTAAGGGGCAACTTTTTCACACAGAGGGTGGTACGTGTATGGAATGAGCTGCCAGAGGAAGTGGTGGAGGCTGGTACAATTGCAACATTTAAGAGGTATTTGGATGGGTATATGAATAGGAAGGGTTTGGAGGGATATGGGCCGGGTGCTGGCAGGTGGGACTAGATTGGGTTGAGATATCTGGGTCAGCATGGACGGGTTGGACTGAAGGGTCTGTTTCCACACTGTACAGTTCTGTGGTAAGACCACTGGGTCATTTCCTAGCCTGTCAGTTTTCCCACATGCCTCCCAGCTTCCCGGTGGTCCCCCGTGTTCCCCCTCCCGTTTCCAGCTGGGCAAGCTGCTGGACGATGCGGTGATGGTTGTGCCTTTGGTTGGTGCAGGTAAACGGTGTGGAGCTGCATGATGCAGAGCACCACCGAGCAGTGGAGGCACTGCGAAGCTCAGGGAGTTCAGTCACCATGTCAATACTACGGGAGAGGATGGTGGAACCAGAGAATGCCATCACCGTGACCCCACTGCGCCCTGAGGATGACTACGCCCCAAGGGACCGCCGCACAGGCCTGAGGTTCCCCGAGCCTCCTGAAAATGGCCATGTTCGGCTGCAGTTTACTACCTCACTGGCACGCAACGAGAAAGGCCTGGGCTTCAGCATCGCTGGGGGCAAGGGATCAACACCATACAAAGCAGGAGACCCAGTGAGTATGACACCAGAAAGGGGAAGCTGGCTGAGTGGGATGGCTGCGTGTTGGTGCATTGCAAGTGGAACCCAGTGTGTGTGTGTGTGTGTAAAACCCGGGGCGTGTGAGAGTCGTGTGTGTGTGTAACCCAGGGCGTGTGAGAGTCGTGTGCGTGTGTAACCCAGGGCGTGTGAGAGTTGTGTGTGTGTGTAACCCAGAGCGTGTGAGAGCCGAGTGTGTGTGTGTGTAAGTAATCCAGAGCGTGCGAGAGCCATGTGTGTGTGTAAGTAACCCGAAGCGTGCGTGTGTGTGTGTGTATAACCCGGCGCGTGAGAGGTGTGTGTGTGTGTAACCCGGGGAGGGGTGTGTGTAAGTGTAAAACCCGTGATGTGTGAGAGGTGTGTGTGTGTGTGTGTATAACCCGGGACGTGTGAGAGCAGTGTGTGTGAGAGACCCGGGGTGTGTGTGTGTGTGTGTATAACCAGGGGCGTGTGAGAGCCGTATGTGTGTGTGTAACCCGGGGGGTGTGAGAGCCGTGTGTGTCTGTGAGAACGGTGTGTGTGTGTGTGTGTAACCCGGGGGGTGTGAGAGCCATGTGTGTCTGTGAGAACGGTGTGTGTGTGTAACCCGGGGCGTGTGAGAGCCGTGTGTCTGTGAGAACGGTGTGTGTGTGTAACCCGGGGCGTGTGAGAGCTGCGTGTGTCTGAGAGCCGTGTGTGTGTGTGTGTAACCCGGGGCGTGTGAGAGCCATGTGTCTGTGAGAACGGTGTGTGTGTGTAACCCGGGGCGTGTGAGAGCCATGTGTCTGTGAGAACGGTGTGTGTGTGTAACCCGGGGCGTGTGAGAGCTGCGTGTGTCTGAGAGCCGTGTGTGTGTGTGTGTAACCCGGGGCGTGTGAGAGCCGTGTGTCTGTGAGAATGGTGTGTGTGTGTGTAACCCGGGGGGTGTGAGAGCCGTGTGTCTGTGAGAATGGTGTGTGTGTGTGTAACCCGGGGGGTGTGAGAGCCATGTGTGTCTGTGAGAGCCGTGTGTCTGTGAGAACGGGGTGTGTGTAACCCGGGGGGTGAGAGAGCCATGTGTGTCTGTGAGAATGGTGTGTGTGTGTGTGTGTGTGTGTGTGTGTGTGTGTGTGTGTGTGTGTGTGTAACCCGGGGGGTGGTGTGAGAGCCGTGTGTGTGTGTGTAACCCGGGGCGTGTGAGAGCCATGTGTGTCTGTGAGAGCCGTGTGTGTCTGTGAGGACGGGGTGTGTGTAACCTATGGCACGTCCTGTTTTTAGGCGATCTTTATCTCGCGGTTAGCTGATGGAGGATCTGCGCACAGGGATGGGATCCTGCGAGTTGGAGATCGGGTTATCTCGGTAAGTACCCTCTGTCAGTGAGCTGTCTCCCCAGTTGAGAGATTGGATGGTGTGGGTTGGAGCAGTGTTCCGTACGGGAGTGCTCCGTGTGCCAGGATTCTGGGTGTGTGAAGACCTCAGCATGGTGTGGTTTACTCTGACTGGCGTCAGCTTGTACCCACCTGCTGAGGGTAACAATCTATGTCAGCCACTGCCTCTGCTGGAACAGCCATTCACCTCGGGTGTGGGAGCCCCCGTCTCTCCCGCTGCTCAGTGAGGATTGACAAGGAAGCTGTATCATCCTGAGCTGCTGGGAGTGACTGGATCCGGCTCTCAACAGTGTATCAGCGGGAAGCTGTGTTCTCCTTCAGGGAGATTACGTACAGATTCACAGGAATTGTGCTGTGCTAAAGGGGAGCAGGGAGAAAAGGGCTTCACAGCTGATTGGGCATTCACTTCTGCTCCACCATTCACCAGGCCGTCAGAAACAGGAACAGGAGGAGGCCATTCGGCCCCTCGAATCTGCTCCACCATACAACAGGATCATGCCTGATCAGACATTCCTCATGTCCCCTTTCCCCAACCTTCGATTCCCCGACGGATCACAAATCTGTCCAGCTCAGCCTTAAATATACACGAGGGCTGTGTCCCCCACGGCTCTCTGGGGAACGCAGTGAAGGTGTTCTGAGCGAAGGTGTTCCACCCCATCTCAGGATAAAATCGGTGCCCCTTTTACTCTCAGCTGAAGAGAGATGACAAAGAGACTGCAGGGAGACCATCGCTGATCTGATTGTGGTCTGAACTCTGTTTTCCTGCCTGTCCCCATCCCTGTTGACTTAAGTATCCCTACTACCACTACAGTTGGCAAGAAGATTCCCACAGAATAGTGGCTCTCTGAAAGAGAAAACCTTTCTCTTCATCTCTGTTTTAAAAGTCTTCATTGTTAAAGAGTTGGCCGATGTAGTCTCTCCCACAAGAGGTAACGTGCTGTCAGTACCTGCCCAGTCAGCCCCTCTCGAGCTGGTGTGTGCTTCAATAAGGTCACCTCCCTGTCTTCCAAACGCCAGTGGATACGGACGCTAACTGTCCGACTCTATCCCTCCCAACAATGGGTTAGAAAGGCAGCCTGGAGAAGCTGGTCTGGTGTTCCGGGATGAGGTGGTCAGGCAGTGATTGCTGAGTTGATGGGCTCACTGGAGGGGGCTGACCTTGTCTGGGAAGAGCTGGGGGGCTGGTTAGAAATCGAGCCCATGGGTGGAAGCCAGGTCATTCAGGGGTCACTCCGTGTCACAGAGCGGGCCGTGGTGTTGCTGACCGGCCGAACTGAAAGAGTTTCTCCTTTTGCCTGTCCCTTTGGCTCATTGAGGCGATGTGGCTGTCACTGGCCAGTGTGGGGTTCCTCTCCCTAGGTTCCCCATAGAAACATTCCGGGAGATTTGTCAACTGTGATTTCCCTTTGGAATGCTGACGCTGTCTGAAACATTCAGCTGTTAATGGTTGATAACAGGTTATAGTATTTCCCCACAGGCTGACTGGTCTACACTTCCTGGCTTTCATCCTGTCCCTGTCTTCAATGGCGCAGTTACATTCGTTCCCTCCTATCTGTAGGAACTGTTCCAGAGTCTTGGACACTGACAGCCAATGGAGCCGCTGTTTCCAGTGTCAGTTCCTGAAGGAATGTGGCCTGTCCGTTATCAGACCCTGGGGTTTGATCAGCTTTAACCCCACCTGGCAGCAATGCCAATTCCTGAATGACAGTGATTTCGGTCACTGCCTTCTGCTGTGTCCCTGAGGCGCCGGTTCTCTCTTTTTCCCCCCCCCCCCCCCCCCCCAAAACCCCGAGCATTTCTGGGATCAGTTGGTGTGGAGCGATGCACATTGCTGTTACAGTGTTGGGGGTGGGGGAGGTGTTCCTGGAATTTGTCCCAATGGCAATGCAGCAACACTCCCCTGAGCTTTACTCTGTATCTAACCCCGTGCTGTCCCTGTCCTGGGATTATTCGATAGGGGACAGTGTAGAGGGAGCTTTACTCTGTACCTAACCCAGTGCTGTCCCTGTCCTGGGATTATTTGATGGGGGACAGTGTAGAGGGAGCTTTACTCTGTATCTAACCCCATGCTGTCCCTGTCCTGGGAGTGTTTGATGGGGACAGTGTAGAGGGAGCTTTACTCTGTATCTAACCCCATGCTGTCCCTGTCCTGGGATTATTTGATGGGGGGACAGTGTAGAGGGAGCTTTACTCTGTATCTATCCCTGTGCTGTCCCAGGGGTATTTGCTGGTTTGAGGCTGGGTGATCTGATGCTAGCCTGTCTCAGTGGTATTGCTGATGGTAGGGGTTGTTTGAGACCTGCTTGTTTGCCCTGGGTATCTGAATGCACACCCCTGCTCTCCTCCTTCCTGGTGTATTTCACTAATGATGTTTTTGAGCTGCACAGTGAAGGATTCATTCTCTCTGGCCTCTGATTTGCATGTGACTAGCATAGCCAAGCATTGTGTGGTGGTGGGTTTCTGACCTTGATCCCCTGACCTGGTTAACAGCATGGGTTACCAGGGCAGTGGCTGGTAGTAAGAGCTGTTACTGTGTGGTCAGTGGTGGCTTCTGTTCACTCTACACCAGACGAAGCTGCACTCATGCAGCCCACAGTGAAACCTCCTGTGAATGGTACTAACACCTCTGTCCTTCCCTCGGTTTGTTGCTGCCATTTGCTGTGATGTGTGCATGCTTTCAGGACAGAGGGATTCTCATTGGGGTTGATGATGTTCCATACAAAATGGTGGTTTTCCTGAGCCGCCTCCATCAGTTTGAGGTTCAGTCAGACTGCTCCCTGTGTGAGCTGGAGAATCCACACTGAGTCCCCAGGACAGGACATTCAGCTGCTCCCTGCGGCAGGCACACACTCCCAGGGTGAACGAGGGTATCACTCTGCCCTGACATATGACCCGTGCAAGGAGTCAAACCATGGCTTTTCATGTCAGCACTGGTTTTGGTCAAAAAAGTGATGGAAACTGTGTCTCGTACAGGGAGGTCAGTAACCCGAGAATGATCAGTGACAGGGATATGGGACAGGGATGAGACGGGATATCAGTGACAGGGATATGGGACAGGGATGTGACGGAATATCAGTGACAGGGCTATGGGACAGGGATGTGACGGAATATCAGTGACAGGGATATGGGACAGGGATGAGACGGGATATCAGTGACAGGGATATGGGACAGGGATGTGACGGAATATCAGTGACAGGGATATGGGACAGGGATGTGACGGAATATCAGTGACAGGGATATGGGACGGGGATGTGACGGAATATCAGTGACAGGGCGATGGGACGGGGATGTGACGGAATATCAGTGACAGGGATATGGGACGGGGATGTGACGGAATATCAGTGACAGGGATATGGAACAGGGATGTGACGGAATATCAGTGACAGGGATATGGAACAGGGATGTGACGGAATATCAGTGACAGGGATATGGAACAGGGATGAGACGGAATATCAGTGACAGGGCTATGGGACGGGGATGTGACGGAATATCAGTGATGGGATTATGGGACTGGGATGTGACGGAATATCAGTGACAGGGATATGGGACAGGGATGTGACGGAATATCAGTGACAGGGATATGGGACAGGGATGTGACGGAATATCAGTGACAGGGCGATGGGACAGGGATGTGACGGAATATCAGTGACAGGGATATGGGACAGGGATGTGACGGGATATCAGTGACAGGGATATGGGACGGGGATGTGACGGAATATCAGTGACAGGGATATGGGACAGGGATGTGACGGAATATCAGTGACAGGGATATGGGACGGGGATGTGACGGAATGTCAGTGACAGGGCGATGGGACAGGGATGTGACGGAATATCAGTGACAGGGCGATGGGACGGGGATGTGACGGAATATCAGTGACAGGGATATGGGACGGGGATGTGACGGAATATCAGTGACAGGGATATGGGACAGGGATGTGACGGAATATCAGTGACAGGGATATGGGACAGGGATGTGACGGGATATCAGTGACAGGGATATGGAACAGGGATGTGACGGAATATCAGTGACAGGGATATGGAACAGGGATGTGACGGAATATCAGTGACAGGGATATGGAACAGGGATGAGACGGAATATCAGTGACAGGGCTATGGGACGGGGATGTGACGGAATATCAGTGATGGGATTATGGGACTGGGATGTGACGGAATATCAGTGACAGGGATATGGGACGGGGATGTGACGGAATATCAGTGACAGGGATATGGGACAGGGATGTGACGGAATATCAGTGACAGGGATATGGGACGGGGATGTGACGGAATATCAGTGACAGGGATATGGGACAGGGATGTGACGGAATATCAGTGACAGGGATATGGGACAGGGATGTGACGGAATATCAGTGACAGGGATATGGGACTGGGATGTGACGGAATATCAGTGACAGGGATATGGGACAGGGATGTGACGGAATATCAGTGACGGGATTATGGGACGGGGATGTGACGGGATTATGGGACAGGGATGTGACGGAATATCAGTGACAGGGATATGGGACAGGGATGTGACGGAATATCAGTGACAGGGATATGGGACAGGGATGTGACGGAATATCAGTGACGGGATTATGGGACGGGGATGTGACGGGATTATGGGACGGGGATGTGACGGAATATCAGTGACAGGGCTATGGGACAGGGATGTGACGGAATATCAGTGACGGGATTATGGGACGGGGATGTGACGGAATATCAGTGGCAGGGATATGGGACAGGGATGTGACGGAATATCAGTGACAGGGCGATGGGACGGGGATGTGACGGAATATCAGTGACAGGGATATGGGACAGGGATGTGACGGAATATCAGTGACGGGATTATGGGACGGGGATGTGACGGAATATCAGTGACAGGGCTAGGGGACAGGGATGTGACGGAATATCAGTGACAGGGATATGGGACAGGGATGTGACGGAATATCAGTGACAGGGATATGGAACAGGGATGTGACGGAATATCAGTGACAGGGATGTGACGGAATATCAGTGACAGGGATATGGGACAGGGATGTGACGGAATATCAGTGACAGGGATATGGGACAGGGATGTGACGGAATATCAGTGACAGGGATATGGGACGGGGATGTGACGGAATATCAGTGACAGGGATATGGGACAGGGATGTGACGGAATGTCAGTGACAGGGCTATGGGACGGGGATGTGACGGAATATCAGTGACAGGGATATGGGACGGGGATGTGACGGAATATCAGTGACAGGGATATGGGACAGGGATGTGACGGAATGTCAGTGACAGGGCTAGGGGACAGGGATGTGACGGAATATCAGTGACAGGGATATGGGACGGGGATGTGATGGAATGTCAGTGACAGGGATTATGGGACAGGGATGTGACGGAATATCAGTGACAGGGATATGGGACGGGGATGTGATGGAATGTCAGTGACAGGGATGTGACGGAATATCAGTGACAGGGCTAGGGGACAGGGATGTGACGGAATATCAGTGACAGGGATATGGGACGGGGATGTGATGGAATGTCAGTGACAGGGATATGGGACAGGGATGTGACGGAATATCAGTCATCTTCCTTTGAAACAAGGCAGAATGTTACGTCATCGCCTTCACATCAAAATCAGGGAGCACTTTGCCAAGCAGGGGCTGCTGTATATCTGAATTTCAGGGTAGCAGGAGGATCATGTTACCAACTGTTATGGACCGAGGGGAGTGAGTGGAATTGGGATGGAATTCAGCCATCACTGACTGGACAGACAATGCAGATCGCGAGTTCTTGGCCATATTCCTGTCTCCCCTCAGTGTGGCATGTGTCTAACACAATGTTCTGTTGACATCTCAGCTCGGGCTCCTCCAAATTCAGGACACCTTTCAAACTGATGGCATCTGAGTCGAAGCATCGATGAGATCTTACTGTCCTGTATCCTGTAGCCTGCACTCCTATAAGCTCGTGTGTGTGTGTGTGTGTGTGTGTGAGAGAGAGAGACCGAGAGAGAGACTGGGTGTAGGTTTGTATGACCGCTTCTGGAACGGTGTGTATCTATGGCTGGATGAACATGTTTAATTTACTTAGTGTGGAAACAGGCCCTTCGGCCCAACAAGTCCACACCAACCCTCCAATGAGCAATCTACCCAAACCCATTCCTCTACATTTACCCCTTCACCTAACACTGTGGGTAATTTCCCATGACCCATCCACCTAACCTGCACATCTTTGGGCTGTGGGAGGAAACCCACGCAGACACGGGGAGAATGTGCAATCTCCACACAGACAGTTGCCTGAGGTGGGAATTGAACCCAGGTCTCTGGCGCTGTGAGGTAGCTGTGCTAACCACTGTGCTGCCCACAAGAACTTCTCTATCTCCGTTTTAAATATACTCAATGACCTGGTCTCCACGGCCTTCTGCGGCAATGATTTCTATAGGTTTACCATTATAAGTAATCTAATCTAATCACTCTGAGCAATTTAGCATGGCCAATTCACCTGACCTGCACCTCTTTGGGCTGTGGGAGGAAACCCACGCAGACACGGGGAGAATGTGCAAACTCCACACAGACAGTCACCCAAGGCAGGAATCGAACCCGGGTCCCTGGTGCTGGGAGGTGGCGGTGTTCACCAGTGAGCCACATCCCATTATGTACCTGAGCAAGAGTTTGTGTCGGCAGCTGTGAATCTGTGTAAGACATCGATTCAACTCAGTGGGAGCACACATCAGAAACTGTCCGTGTGAGAGCATTTCGCCATGAATGAGCATGTGTGAGCATTCAGTTGCATGTGTGATTCTGTGTGTCTGTGTGAGGTGTTTAACCATGTGTGAGAAACTCTGAGCCTGAGTGTGAACATGTGTGTGAGAGATGTTTGTGTCGGAGCGTCTGTGGGACTGTGTATGTTTGTGTGTGTGGCTGTGCGATGCACTGTGCCTGTGTGTACACGAAACCAAAACACACAACTGCGGATGTTGGAAATCAGAAACAAAACGCCAATTGCTGGAAGAGCTCAACAGGTCCAACAGCACCTGAGGAAGGGTCAATATTCTGAAACATTAACTCCACAGATGCTCCCTGACCTGCTGAGTTTTTCCAGCAGTTTTGGTTTTTGAGTGTGCCTGAGTGTGCAGGAATGGGACAGGTTCAGAGCCGGTTTCTCTCCGCAATGTGGAGTCTGTAATTTCTTCTAGAGCTTGTCCACAATTTTAAACACTTCAGTGTTTCCAGTAATGAAAAAGGAACAGGTCCATCCGCAGGTCAGCAAGCTGAAAGAAGACATTCACATTGACCCAGTCTGTGTCCCCACACAGCAGGGAGCACCATACCCAGTCAGATCAGCTTCACACGGACTGCTGCAGCAAGTGCTCTGTGGTGGTCACAGAACCCAGCCCAATGGCTGACACCATCACAGCTGGCAAAAGGGAGATTATGCTGAGATCATCAGGCAAACCACCCTTGTTCTGAGAGTTAGGCATATATTGTTCTGCTGTCCTCCTCCAAAACACCCTTTGTCAGTTACTTAATGGCACTCCCTCAGCACTGACCCTCCGACAGTGCGGCGCTCCCTCAGCCCTGACCATCTGACAGTGCGGCGCTCCCTCAGCCCTGACCCTCCGACAGTGCGGCGCTCCCTCAGCACTGACCCTCCGACAGTGCGGCGCTCCCTCAGCACTGACCCTCCGACAGTGCGGCGCTGCCTCAGCACTGACCCTCCGACAGTGCGGCGCTCCCTCAGCACTGACCCTCCGACAGTGCGGCGCTCCCTCAGCACTGATGTGGCATTGCTTGGTTCTGGGTTCAGAATCTGTTGATGTGAAGTGTGTGTGAAGGATGTGAATGAATAGCTGGAGTGGTGTAGTGGGTACACTGTGGGGCTGCAGTTCATTGTGAACTGACTGCAGGTTTGCGCATGTTTTCAGATCAATGGGGTAGAGATGGCAGATGCCAGGCATGATCAGGCAGTAGCACTTCTTACGGGCACAGCACCCACCATCACCATGGTAGTCGAACGTGAGATGTCAGGATTAGTGAAATCTGCAGATGACGTGCTGACAGGAGATGGCTCCCCGTCTCTGCATCGAGCGAGGCCATACTCTCCGCCTCCTGCTGGCCAGTCGCTGCATGACGATTACCGTGACCCCACGATCGAGGAAACTGTCACCCGGTCTAACCAGCCGGCTGTCAACCTGCCCACCCCTGAGGATTACCCTGTGGAGGTAAGAGGATGCAGGGGTCTGGGAGGGTGGGCAAAGGACTCAGTGGGGGCAAATCCAAGTGATTTACTGCCCCTGTGGGTGGACTGAGAGTGGGGGTTAATACCCCCCGTGTGGGTGAGGGGCTAATACCCCCCCCCGTGTGGGTGAGGGGCTAATACCCCCCCCCGTGTGGGTGAGGGGCTAATACCCCCCCCCCCCGTGTGGGTGAGGGGCTAATACCCCCCCCCGTGTGGGTGAGGGGCTAATACCCCCCCGTGTGGGTGAGGGGCTAATACCCCCCCGTGTGGGTGAGGGGCTAATACCCCCCCGTGTGGGTGAGGGGCTAATACCCCCACCGTGTGGGTGAGGGGCTAATACCCCCCCCCCGTGTGGGTGAGGGGCTAATACCCCCCCCCCCGTGTGGGTGAGGGGCTAATACCCCCCCCCCGTGTGGGTGAGGGGCTAATACCCCCCCCCCCGTGTGGGTGAGGGGCTAATACCCCCCCCCGTGTGGGTGAGGGGCTAATGCCCCCCCCCCCGTGTGGGTGAGGGGCTAATACCCCCCCCCCCGTGTGGGTGAGGGGCTAATACCCCCCCCCCCGTGTGGGTGAGGGGCTAATACCCCCCCCCCGTGTGGGTGAGGGGCTAATACCCCCCCCCCCGTGTGGGTGAGGGGCTAATACCCCCCCCCGGTGTGGGTGAGGGGCTAATACCCCCCCCCGTGTGGGTGAGGGGCTAATACCCCCCCCCGTGTGGGTGAGGGGCTAATACCCCCCCCCCCCGTGGGTGAGGGGCTAATACCCCCCTCCGTGTGGGTGAGGGGCTAATACCCCCCTCCGTGTGGGTGAGGGGCTAATACCCCCCCATGTGGGTGAGGGGCTAATACCCCCCCCCCCCCCCGTGTTGGTGAGGGGCCAATACTCCCCACCCCGGGGCGAGGGGTTCTGACCCCACCCCACCCCCGTGTGGGTGAGCAGTGTGTTGTTGCTGGGTTCTGACTCAGTGGGGCTATTGTTGGTGAGGGTCTGTGTCCCCTGAGGCTGATGTACTCTGCTCTGCTGTGTTTCCTCCCCCAGGAGATTGTTCTGTTGAAGACAGGAGGCCCCCTGGGGCTCAGCATTGTTGGAGGGAGTGACCATGCCAGCCACCCGTTTGGTATCCACGAGCCTGGTGTCTTCATCTCCAAGGTACCCGGGCCATTGCCTGCCTGCTGGTCCTCTCTCTAGTCTGTGCTGGGGCTGCTGGTCCTCCCTGTAGTCTGTGCTGGGGCTGCTGGTCCTCTCTCTGTAGTCTGTGCTGGGACTGCTGGTCCTCCCTGTAGTCTGTGCTGGGGCTGCTGGTCCTCCCTGTAGTCTGTGCTGGGACTGCTGGTCCTCCCTGTAGTCTGTGCTGGGACTGCTGGTCCTCCCTGTAGTCTGTGCTGGGACTGCTGGTCCTCTCTCTCTAGTCTGTGCTGGGACTGCTGGTCCTCTCTCTGTAGTCTGTGCTGGGATGCTGGTCCTCCCTGTAGTCTGTGCTGGGGCTGCTGGTTCTCTCTCTGTAGTCTGTGCTGGGATGCTGGTCCTCCCTGTAGTCTGTGCTGGGGCTGCTGGTTCTCTCTCTGTGGTCTCTGCTGGGGCTGCTGGTCCTCTCTCTGTAGTCTGTGCTGGGGCTGCTGGTCCTCTCTCTGTAGTCTGTGCTGGGGCTGCTGGTCCTCCCTGTAGTCTGTGCTGGGGCTGCTGGTTCTCTCTCTGTGGTCTCTGCTGGGGCTGCTGGTCCTCTCCCTGTAGTCTGTGCTGGGGCTGCTGGTCCTCCCTGTAGTCTGTGCTGGGGCTGCTGGTTCTCTCTCTGTGGTCTCTGCTGGGGCTGCTGGTCCTCTCCCTGTAGTCTGTGCTGGGGCTGCTGGTCCTCCCTGTAGTCTGTGCTGGGGCTGCTGGTTCTCTCTCTGTGGTCTCTGCTGGGGCTGCTGGTCCTCTCTCTGTAGTCTGTGCTGGGGCTGCTGGTCCTCCCTGTAGTCTGTGCTGGGGCTGCTGGTTCTCTCTCTGTGGTCTCTGCTGGGGCTGCTGGTCCTCTCTCTGTAGTCTGTGCTGGGGCTGCTGGTCCTCCCTGTAGTCTGTGCTGGGGCTGCTGGTCCTCCCTGTAGTCTGTGCTGGGGCTGCTGGTTCTCTCTCTGTGGTCTGTGCTGGGGCTGCTGGTCCTCCCTGTGGTCTGTGCTGGGGCTGCTGGAGACTGACTTGCCTGGGATTGATCTAGGGACAGGGCTGGTTTATTGGGATTGAGATTGCTGTCCCCGCTCACTGGGGGACTGGGCTGAAAATTAAGCCCAGAACTGTCACAAAACTGAAACATTTTTAAAAGTTCACAAAATTCTGAAATTTACCTCTTTTCAAGATCCAGAGATTGTTAGGAAACACACTCAATGTATTATTCAAGAGTTTAGCTCAGGGAAGTATTTATAAATTTATGATACACTGTTGTTGACAATTACTCACTGTCCACCTGGGAAACCCCATGTCTCAGTAACTCTGACAGGCCCAAGCCGAGAGCCGTATCTCCCACCGTATTTGTGGAAAGTGTTTCAGGGATGGGGGAGGTTGATCCTTGACCTTGTGATCATGGAATTCCTTTCTTTGGTTCCTCTTCTGTATTTCCTCTTGCTGACTGTTGTTCTCAAAGAATTGTGTCCCTTCCCACAGGAGTTTCCTCCAAGTCAGCTTCTTCTGAACGAGGGTGTCTCATTTGCTGAGATCTGTGTTTGTATTTCATACCAGAAGCCTTCCAGGATTCTTTAAAATGCTTCCTTTGTCAGCTTCGGATTTGAGGGCCTGCCTTGAGATGGATCAGGGTGAATAGCTTTCGTGATCGGGACTCTGACTCCTGAGCATGTGGCTGGCCCCAGTGAAGTTCATCTCACTGGGCCATGGCTTTGTTGCTATTGGCTGCTTCAAAGATGCTGATGTTAGTGCGCGTGTTCACCCAGCGGTTGGGGAGAATCTGTCTCTCTCAGCATTGACTGGCTGCTTCCAGGGGCCTGGCAGGAGGCTGTGGACAGAATCCCAGTTTAGGAGCGAGATACAGGGGCCAGACAGGTGTCACAAGGAGCTTGGGATCAGCACCGATGTCACATTCATTGAAGAATTTGCTAAGTTGGTGATCTCAGACTGAATGTCCACATTGATGTCAGTCTTCAGTGAGGAGTAGGGGAAATGTCCCACTGTTGGCAGGGTTTCTCTGTTGATCTTAATGGAGTCATTGACCAGAACTTGCCCTAAGACTAGTTGGTAAATGATGACAGTCATCTTGAAGTTGAGGTTAAGACCAATTCTTTGGTTTGATTCAGCGAAGGCATTAACAGAGACGTGACGATTCTATTATCCATTTTCTGAAGTTCCATAAGTGAGTCGGTGCTTTTTCCCAATTGGATTTCAGTTGGTTGAGGCCAGAAAGTTTCCTGTCCATCAGTGTTAACAAGGTGAAGGTAGAGGAGAGGGTAACGGGAGCAGGTCGTCACACATCCCTGTTGAAAATGTGTTGCTGGTTAAAGCACAGCAGGTTAGGCAGCATCCAAGGAACAGGAAATTCGACGTTTCGGGCATAAGCCCTTCATCATTGATTCCTGATGAAGGGCTTATGCCCGAAACGTCGAATTTCCTGTTCCTTGGATGCTGCCTAACCTGCTGTGCTTTAACCAGCAACACATTTTCAACTGTGATCTCCAGCATCTGCAGACCTCATTTTTTACCCTGTCACACATCCCTGCCTGACACCTGTCTTGACCTCAATCAGTTCTGCCACCTTACCATCAGTGAGCACAATCACCTGTATCCCGCTGTGGAGGGGATTGAGGACCTGAATGAATTCCTCCAGAAAGCCAGCCTCTGTCTGACAGGGCTTTCCACAGCACATGCCTCGTGACTGAGTGAAAAGCCTTGCTCAGAATGATGTCGAGTGGCTGGGGTTGGTAAAACCCCGTAAATAAAAACTCAAATCCCTTTACAATCACCCCCCATCACCACCACCCCCACACACCCCTGTACTCATGCAAACGCACGCACACACACACACACACACACACACACACACACACACACACACACACCTTTGTGCACACACCCACGTGCGCACGCACACCCTTGTACAAACACTCACGCACCCCGTGCACACGCACCCTGTGCACACGCCCCCCCACTGTACGCCCACCCCAACCCCCGCATGCACGCACCCCCGGACACGCGCACGCCCACCCCCACCCCCTCCCCACCCCCCCGTACGCGAGCACGCCCACAACCCCCGTGCGCACGTCCCCCTACCTGCACGCATCCCTGTACGCATCCGCCCCCGTGTCCCTGTGCCCTCCCGCCCCCGTGTCCCCCCACTCTGTGCGTACATACACGCGCACACCCGTGTACACATGCCGACAGGGAAAAAGAACTGTTGGCAGAAGGGAACTGGAAAAGGAGGATGGGTTTGGAATCACAAGCTGTTGAGATGATTCCCATGCTGATCGCCACATTACTGTTCCGCTGCTTTTCTCCGGATGCTTCCGCCGGTTTGCAGTAGAGACGGGGGGTTGGTTTACTGAGAAAAAGGCCTCCTGACTTATCAGTGAAAAGTTACAGGTTATAGCAATTGCTGAAGGAGGGTTAGAGGTGTTTTCTTCATGGTTAAAGTTGGTTTTGACTGCAGAGAACAGTGGGACTGCTCCTGTGCCGGTGGAAATCAAATCATTTCTGCTCCTTTTTCCTCGCCTCAAGCTGTTCAATTCCTTGTAAACCAATCACACACTTGTTGGCAAGCGCTGGGTCATTGTCATCGATAACTGCCACCCCAGTGTATCTGTACCTGACCCCTTGCCTTCGTTCACCTGGAACTATTTCACTTACTGCTCATTCAAACAACAAGGCCTTGCTGAAAGGGTCAGCTGACTAGCTTTTCAAAGCACGAACTTTCAATCATTTCTTTGCCATCTCAGCCCACAATTTCCAATAACCACATAACGAAGATGCCCAAGGCTTTGTAAAAGCCTGTGGGGATAAAGTGGGGCAGTGGGATTAGTTTGGGGATTGATACAGGGCTATGGGGAGAGAGAGGGGCAGTGGAGTTAGTTTGGGGATTGATACAGGGCTATGGGGAGAGAGCAGGGGCAGTGGGGTTAGTTTGGGGATTGATACAGGGCTATGGGGAGAGAGTGGGGCAGTGGGATTAGTTTGGGGATTGATACAGGGCTATGGGGAGAGAGTGGGGCAGTGGGATTAGTTTGGGGATTGATACGGGGCTATGGGAAGAGAGTGGGGCAGTGGGATTAGTTTGGGGATTGATACGGGGCTATGGGAAGAGAGTGGGGCAGTGGGATTAGTTTGGGGATTGATACAGGGCTATGGGGAGAGAGTGGGGCAGTGGGATTAGTTTGGGGATTGATACGGGGCTATGGGAAGAGAGTGGGGCAGTGGGATTAGTTTGGGGACTCTGCATTACAATCAGCCATTAAGGCCGGTTGTACCCTGGACTGTGTGCTGCCATGATGTCAGCTCTCATTGCCCTCTGATCAGTCTTGACTTACACACGCACACTCAGCCTGTCTGCCCGGCAGGAGGAAGGGAGGACTGCAGATGCTGGGGATCAGAGTCCAGAGTGTGGTGCTGGAAAAGCGCAGCAGGTCAGGCAGCAGCCGAGGAGCAGGAGAATCAATGTTTTGGGTTTGCTGATGAAGGGCTTATGCCCAAGATGTCGTTTCTTCTGTTCCTCGGATGCTGCCTGACCTGCTGTGTTTTTCCAGCACCACACTCTGGACTCTGACAGCCCCTCAAGCTTGTTGTGTTATTTGATGAGCTGGTCGACCTGGTTTCTGTGTTACTGCTGATCTCAGTCACCTTTCCGCACCTTGCTGTTGGCAATGCAGGTTATCGCCGATGGCCTGGCAGCTCGAAATGGCCTCCGGGTCGGTGACCGTATTCTGGAAGTGAACGGTATTGATCTTCGCCACGCCACCCATCAGGAGGCAGTGATGGCTCTGCTATCGAACCAACAGGAGATCCGGCTGCTGGTACGCAGGGATCCAGCTCCACCTGGGATGCAGGTCAGTCCCGAGGGGAAAGCACTCTCTTGCAGCTTCACCCTGATCGATGGACATGTTCAGTTAAGAAGGGGGCTCAGAGCTAGTTCTCCGTGTAACATCCTCCTGGAGCCTGCTGTGTGCTTGCTGAGATCTATCAGCTGCCTGTGCTGACTCACTCAGAGTGACGAGGGGTTTGCTTCACTCATTCATGGAGCAGGGGTGCCTCTGGCTGAGCCAGTATTTACCAGGCTGAGCATGGTAGGGGTGAACTGCCGCAGTCCATGTGCTGTCGGCTGACCCACAGTGCCCTCAGGGAGGGAATTCAGGAGTTTGAACGGTGATATATTTCTAAGTTAGGATGGTGAGGGGCTAGGAGGGGAACTTGCAAGGGATGGTGTTCCCATGTATCTGCTGTCCTTGTCCTTCTAGATGGAAGTGACCGTGTATCTGGAAGGTGCTATCAGTCAGGTCTTTGTGAGTTAATGTCGTACACCTTCCAGACAGCAGCCCTGGCTCAGTATGTGATGCTCTTCCCCTCCATCAGATGTTGTCGGTTCATTTTGTACAACGAGGAATTATCCCTGGTGACCTGACAAATATCTATTGCTCAACTACATCTGAAAATACATTGTCTGGTAATTCCACTGGATATTGAGTTCAGGAGCTGCAGATAACCAGGATAGGTACTTGGAGCTACAGATAACCAGGCTAGGTACTTGGAGCTGCAAATAACCAGGCTAGGTACTTGGATATCACTGTGTAGTTATTAGCGAATTTATTCCATTCATATTGAAGTATGAGTAAGATGCGGCAGTAAGACTGGACGTTTTCTTACTAGAGTTTAGAAAAGTGAGAGGTGATTTCTTTTTTTTATTCACTCACGGAATGAGGGTGTCACAGGTTGGGTCAGCATTTATTACCCATCCCTAATTGCCCAGAGTCACCCACATTGCTGTGGGTCTGGAGTCACGTGTAGGCCAGACCAGGTAAGGATGGCAGTTTCATTCCCTAAAGGACATTAGTGACCCTGATGGGTTTTTCCCAACAATTAGCAATTGATTCACAGTCATCATCATCAGACTGTTAATTCCAGATACTTCTTAAATTCAAATTCCACCATCTGCTGTGGCAAGATTCAAATGCAGTTGCCCAGAACATTTCCTGGGTCTCTGGGTTAACATTCCAGCGTTAATGCCAGGAGGCCATCGCTTCCCCTTGACTTGATTGGGTATATCAGATCCTGAATGGCCTTAAAGTGAATGGGGAAAGGATGTTTCCTGTTGTGGGTCTGCCCAGAGTAACAGGACTCTGTTTTAAAATCACTGCGTGTTGTGCGACTTCAGAATCCTCTCCCTCAGGAGGTTCAGGTGGTGGCTCTGATCATTAATTTTAAGGCAGAGAGAGGGAGATTCTTGTGAGGCAGTAGAATCGAGGGACGTTAAGGTTGGATGGGATTATGGAATTCTAATCACAACCAGGTCTTTGTGAATACAGGGAGTAGGTTCAGGAGTAGAATGGCTGACTCATGCCCCTGATTGGTTTGCTTGTTATTGACAGAGGAGGGAGGGGAAGGGAAGGATGGTCTTGGGGAGGGCAGAACTGGGCAGAGGGTGGGACTGGTCATGGGGAGTGGGCATGGCTGGTGGCGACATCTAGAGTGGGGTTTTGGGGCTGGGGGGGTGGTTTTGGGGCAGAGCGGGGCAGTTTTGGGGCTGTGTCTACATTCCCCAAATGGCCCTGAGCTGTGAAATGGCTGTCTGATTGTGTTTGCCTGCTCACACCCATCTCCAACAGGAGATCCAGATTGAGAAGCTGCCTGGAGAGAAGTTGGGCATCAGTATCCGAGGAGGAGCCAAAGGCCATGCCGGAAATCCTTTTGATTCGACAGATGAGGGAATCTTTATCTCCAAGGTACTGTCTCAGTGAGCTGACCAACCTTAGGCTGGACTGAAGCAAATATTGGGGATAGCACTGACTGAATTAGGAACCGTGTGTCAACATGACGAGCAATAGGAGTGGGATGAGACCATTCAGCCCCTCGAGCCTGCACTGCCACCCCAAACAATGTTGGCTTGTAGTGACCTTGTGTTTCGCCTCCACTTTCCCACCCTCTCCATGTATCCTAGATTCGCCGAGAGACTAGCAATGTTTCTCATCCATCCTTCCATCTCTGACCCGACACCCCCCCCCCCCCGGCCTTAAAATACTCACCGATGGAATTCCAAAGATACACAACCCTCTGAGTGAAGGAATATCTCTTCATCTCATTCCTCAATGACCCAGCCCTTTATCCTGGGGCAGTGCCCCCTGGTTTAAATTCTCCAGCCTCAGGGTCTAACCTGTTAAACCCCTTCAGAATACTGTGTTTTTCAATGAGGTCAGCTCTCATTTCAGGGAACGTAGAGCCAGTTTACTCAGCCCCTCATTGTAATGCAATCCTTTCATTTCACTGTCCAGTGGAGTGAATAATTCAGTTTAGATCCTTCAATCTGTGCCTTTGGTCCAAGTAAGAACAGCTTTCTGCATTTAACTGATTGGAGTTTCTGCAGGGATGGTGGGTGTCATTTTGCAAGCTGCGCCTTGTTGAACGTGCCGTGTCCCAGCAAGGCCCCCGTGGTGTCCATGTGAGCAGCACCTCTTGCTGTACTGCGGGTCAGCCCCTCCCTGCCCACCAGTGTCAGTGTCGCCTTTGCTGATGGATTTCTGTGTGCTCTGTAGGTGAGTTCTAGTGGAGCAGCAGCTCGTGATGGAAGGCTGCACGTGGGACTGAGGATACTCGAGGTTAATAACCACAGCCTGCTGGGAATGACCCACACTGAAGCAGTACGCATTCTGCGAGGAATCGGAGACACCTTAACGATACTGGTCTGTGATGGCTTCGACCCTCGGGCAGCCCCTGCCATAACCGCGGAGGTAATAACCCGGAGTCCGTAACCGCGGTGATGAGGGCCGGGAGTGCGTAACCGGGGAGGTGAGGGCCGGGGGGCCGTGACCGGGGAGGTGAGGGCCGGGGGGCCGTGACCGGGGAGGTGAGGGCCGGGGGGCCGTGACCGGGGAGGTGAGGGCCGGGGGGCCGTGACCGGGGAGGTGAGGGCCGGGGGGCCGTGACCGGGGAGGTGAGGGCCGGGGGGTCGGTGACCGGGGAGGTGAGGGCCGGGGGTCGGTGACCGGGGAGGTGAGGGCCGGGGGTCGGTGACCGGGGAGGTGAGGGCCGGGGGTCGGTGACCGGGGAGGTGAGGGCCGGGGGGCCGTGACCGGGGAGGTGAGGGCCGGGGGGCCGTGACCGGGGAGGTGAGGGCCGGGGGGCCGTGACCGGGGAGGTGAGGGCCGGGGGGCCGTGACCGGGGAGGTGAGGGCCGGGGGGCCGTGACCGGGGAGGTGAGGGCCGGGGGGCCGTGACCGGGGAGGTGAGGGCCGGGGGGCCGTGACCGGGGAGGTGAGGGCCGGGGGGCCGTGACCGGGGAGGTGAGGGCCGGGGGGCCGTGACCGGGGAGGTGAGGGCCGGGGGGCCGTGACCGGGGAGGTGAGGGCCGGGGGGCCGTGACCGGGGAGGTGAGGGCCAGGGGTCCGGAGGTTCATGCCTCAGTGTGGGATTTGGGTGTCCTTGTGTGAGACAGATTTGCAGGTGTTCAGGCAGGAGCAGTTGGTGGCAATGTGTTGGATTTCTTCTTGGGAAGCAGTGGGCTGCTGAAGGTTGCCTTGTTGAATTATAAGAATGACTGGGCCATACCGTTGAGATTTCATACAATGGGACGCTGTTTGCACCTTTCACCAGTTGATAGATTTTCTCGTTTTAATGTGAATTCTGTTTGTCCCAATGCCTGGAAATTGGCCCCAATTTAAGCTAGAATCTTCAAACATTATGCTGAGCTTGTCTTTATTATCATCAATGTTAGACAAATATTTTAATTCACCCTCACATCTAACTCGCTACTAGATCTAGCGTAGCATTCCCCTTATTATAAGATTGTTTCATGCAAACTATCTTAGATACTTTCCAGAAGCACATGATTTGTTCTGAAATATAGTAGTCTGCTTATCCTAATCAATATGCAATGTAAAATCAGTATGGCAACCACTCATCTCAGTTGATTGATGAGGGAAGGGATGTAGATGTCATATCCATGGACTTTAGTAAGACATTTGAGAAAGTGTCCCCATGGTTGGCTGATGGAGAAGGTGAAGTCGCATGGGGTCCTGGGTGTGCTAGCGAGATGGCTACAGAACTGGCTGGGCAGCAGGAGACAGAGATTAGAAATGGAAGGGACCCTCTCCAAATGGAAACCTGTGACCAGTGATGTCCCACAGGGATCTGTGCTGGGACCACTGTTGTTTGTGATTTACATAAATGATCTGGAGGAAGGTGTAGATTACTTCATTAGCAAGTTTGCAGATGGTACTAAGATTGGTGGAGTAACAGATAGTGAAGGGGACTGTCAGAGAATACAGCAGAATATAGATAGCTTGGAGAGATGGGCAGGGAAATGGCAGATGGAGTTCAATCTCAGCAAATATGGAAGGTTATGTCAGAATACAACAGGACCTTGATCAGAGGGGCTGATGGGCGGAGGAGAGGCAGATGGAGTTTAATTTAGAAAAGTTTGAGGTGCTGTATTTTGAAAAGGCAAGTCTGGGCAGCACAATGGCTCAGTGGTTAGCACTGCTGCCTCTCAGCACCAGGGATCCAGGTTTGATTCCCACCTCAGGTGACTGTCTGTGTGGAGTTGACACATTCTCCCCGTGTCTCCGTGGGTTTCCTCTTCGTGTTCTGGTTTCCCCTCAGTCCCAAAGATGTGCAGCTTAGGTGGATTGGCCAACTTCCCCATAGTGTTCAGGGATGAGTCTGGGTGGAATACTCTTCAGAAGGTTAGGGTGACCTATTGGGCTGAATGGTCTGTTTCCACATTGCAGAGATTCTCTATTTAGCACTTAATGGTAAGGTCCTAGGGAGTGTTGCTGAACACAGAGACCTTGGAGTGCAGGTTCATAGCTCCTGGAAAGTTGAGTCGCAGGTAGATAGGATAGTGAAGAAGGCATTTGGTATGCTTTCCTTTACTGGTCAGCGTATTGAGTACAGGAGTTGGGAGGTCATGTTGTGGCTGTACAGGACGTTGGTTAGGCCACTGTTGGAATACTGCATTCGGTTCTGGTCGCCCTGCTATCAGAAGGATGTTGTTAAACTTGAAACAGTTCAGGAACGATTTACAAGGATGTTGCCAGGGTTGGAGGATCTGAGCTATAGGGAGAGGCTGAACAGGCTGGGGCTGTTTTCCCCGGAGCATCAGAGGCTGAGGGGTGACCTTATAGAGGTTTACAAAGTCACGAGGGGCATGGATAGGATAAAGTCTTTTCCCAGGAGTGGGGGAGTCCAGAACTGGAGGGCATAGGTTTGGGGTGAGAGGGGAAGATATAAAAGAGACATGAAGGGCAATTTTTTTTCACGCAGAAGGTTGTGTGTGTGTGTGTGTGTGTGTGTGTATAATGAGCTGCCAGAGGAAGTGGTGGAAGCTGGTACAATTGCAACATTTAAAAGGCATCTGGATGGGGATATGAATGAGATGGGTTTAGAGGGATGTGGGCCAAATGCTGGCAAATGGGATTAGATTGATTTGAGATATCTGGTCGGCATGGGCAATTTTGAGCAAAGGGTCTGTTTCTGTGCTGTATGTCTCTCTGACTCTCTGACAATGACTCTGACTCCCAGTGGGCAGATGTCGCTTTACCTGCAAATAGCCTACCCAAAGTTTGAACATTCCTGTCTAACACTGTGAAAATTGACCTTGCCCCAATTTAGAACTTTAACTTGTGGACCAGACTTATCCTTTTCCGTAACTATTTTAAAACTGAAAGTGGAATGGTCACTGATCCCAAAGTGCTTCCCCATTAACACCTCGGTGACTGTCCTGCCTTATTTCCCAACAGGTGGTCACATCTTAATCTTCTCTCGTCGAGCCATCTCCAAATTGATTGAACAAAATATCCTGAACACACTTAACAAATTCCTCACCGTCCAAGCCATTAACACTCCAGCAGTCCCAGTCGATTTAGCAATGTTAAAATCCCATCAGACATAGGAGCAGAAATTTGGCCATTCAGCTCATTAAGCCTATCCCACCATTTAGTCATGACTGATAGGTTTTCCATCCCCATTTTTATGCTTTCTCCCCATAACCCTTGATCCCCATGGCAACCAAGGACCTATCTATTTCCGCCTTAAATATACTCAATGACCTGGCCTCCACAGCCTTCTGTGGCAATGAATTCCATAGATTCACCACTCTCGAGCTGAAGAAGTTTCTCCTTATCTCTGCTCTAAAAGGTTTTCCCTTTACTGTTAGGCTGTGCCCTTGGGTCCTGGTCTCTCCTACCATCTTCCCAATGTCCACACTATCCAGGATGTTCAGTACTCTGAAAGTTTCAATCAGGTTCCTCCTCATCCTTCTAAACTCCATTGAGTATAGTCCAGGAATCCTCAAACATTCCTCATGTTCAGCCCTTCATTCCTGGGATCATTCTCGTGACCCTCCTCTGGATCCACCTGAGGGTCAACACATTCTGCCTGAGATATGGGGCCCAAAATTGCTCAAAATACTCTGAATGTGGTCTGACCAGAGCCCTCAATACTCCAAATGTGGTCTGACCGCGTTGTTCTGACTCTATTATTCTTGCAGCTATCTGCAATCTCCTTACACACACGTTCCTCAGTTTCCCGCTGACTATTGGGACCCTATAGTACAATCCCATTAAAGTGATCACCTCCTTCTTTCTCAGTTCCCCCCCATATACACTCAGTGGGTGACCCTCCAGGAATATCCTCCCTCGGTAGTGCCGTAATGTTCTCCCTGATCAAAAGCTCCATCCTCCCTCACCCCTCTCTGGAACAATGAGCTGCCAGTCCTGCCCCTCCCTCAGCCATGTTTCTGTAATGGCTATAATATCCCAGTCCCATGTACTCATCCATGTCCTGCGTTCATCTGGCACACCTGTCAGACCTGTTATGTCGAAATGACTGCAGTTTGATTTATGAGTCTCCCCTTGTTCCCTGACTGTACTCTTGCCTGGTTAACTTGCCAGCTTTAAATGTCTTTAATAACCTCAACTTCCTCTTTTGTCTCATTGCTGTTTCGGGTCCCATGCCAACCCCAGACTAGTTTAAACCCTCCCAAGTGCCTTTAGCAAGCCTTCCTGCCAGGATATTGGTCCCCCCCTCGACCTTACACCTGAGTACATTTCTTGGCCAGTGCTGAGTTCCTTGTAGCTATGTTTCAAAGTTGCAGCACCCCAGGCTGAAGTTCCAACTCCAATTCATCCAGTTTGCTCCATCGGCTTTATACATTTTCGGGAGAATATTGGGATGGTTGATAAATGCTGATTGGCCTCTGACGTGCAGACCATGAGCAGCTTCCTTTCTAATAGAAAAAACAGAAATTGCTGCAAAAGCTCAGTAGGTTTGGCAGCACCTGTGGAGAAATCAGAGTGAATGTTTCAGGTCCAGTGACCCTCCGCAGATCCTTCCTTTCTACTCTTTGACAGACATATTTTTTTCACTTCAGATCACTGCTTCACAACTTTCACTTTCCCCACTTCAGTGCCTGAATTAGCTTTAACAGTCAGAGGGTCAGTGCTGAGGGAGTGGGCCCTGTCAGAGGGTCAGTGCTAGGGCGTGGGCCCTGTCGGAGGGTCAGTGCTAGGGCGTGGGCCCTGTCGGAGGGTCAGTGCTAGGGCGTGGGCCCTGTCGGAGGGTCAGTGCTAGGGCGTGGGCACTGTCGGAGGGTCAGTGCTGAGGGAGTGGGCACTGTCGGAGGGTCAGTGCTGAGGGAGTGGGCACGGTCAGAGGGTCAGTGCTGAGGGAGTGGGCACTGTCGGAGGGTCAGTGCTGAGGGAGTGGGCACTGTCGGAAGGTCAGTGCTGAGGGAGCGCCGCCCTGTCGGAGGGTCAGTGCCGAGGGAGCGCCGCCCTGTCGGAAGGTCAGTGCCGAGGGAGCGCCGCACTGTCGGAGGGTCAGTGCCGAGGGAGTGGGCACTGTCGGAGGGTCAGTGCCGAGGGAGTGGGCACTGTCGGAGGGTCAATGCCGAGGGAGTGGGCACTGTCGGAGGGTCAGTGCCGAGGGAGTGAGCACTGTCGGAGGGTCAGTGCCGAGGGAGTGAGCACTGTCGGAGGGTCAGTGCCGAGGGAGTGAGCACTGTCGGAGAGTCAGTGCCGAGGGAGCACTGCACCGTCAGCTGCCTGTTGGATTTGATTTTAGGTTGTAAATCGCTCTGTACCTTTTGCAGGCATCTCCAGGGATCATTGTTAACCCTTTTGCTGCTGGAATGGGCAGAAAGAACAGTATGGAGAGCATCTCATCCATTGACCGTGACATGAGCCCTGAAGAACTGGATATTTTGCAGAAGGTACAGTGCATCTCCTATGGGCGACATGGTGCTGGGCTGTGATGTATTAGCACAGGTAGGGGCTTTGCTGACTGACAGATGACTGTCTCGTTTTCTGGGTGACGAGCTGTTATGAGTGGAGTACCACAGAAATGGACACAGCAGAACCACGGACATATCCTTGCTGTTTGCAAAGAACAGGGCACTGTGTATTAATGTACGTGGCTTCTCGTGCAGTCCAGTGTTCTGTAATGCTGACTGACTGTCAGTCTTAAATTGGTTGTCAGCATAATTCTTTGGATTTATTTAACAGCTATTGTCAAATAGTGGAATCACACCTCATGTTAGACACTCTGCCAGTGTAGGCTCGGTGTGTTTGGTCAGTACTTTGCAGCAAACTAAAAGCACAGCCGGTCAGGCAGCATCCGGGGAGCAGGAAAATCGATGTTTCGGGCAAAAGCCCTTCATCAGGAATAGAGGGAGGGAGCCTCCAGGGTGGAGAGAGAAATAGGAGGGTGGGGAGAGGGGGTGTGGGGAGTGGGGCTGGGGAGAAAAGTAGCGTAGAGTACAATAGGTGGATGGGGGTGGGGTTAAAGGTGATAGGTCAGAGGGGAGGGTGGAGCGGATAGGTGGGAAGGGAGATTGGCAGGTGGGACAGGTCATGAGGATGGTGCTGAGCTGGAAGATGGAACCTTCTCCCCACCCCCACCCCCCTCCCATTTACCCCTCCACCCTGGAGGCTCCCTGCCTCTATTCCTGATTTCGGGGTTTTGTCCGAAACGTCGATTTTCCTGCTCCTCGGATGCTGCCTGATCTGCTGTGCTTTTCCAGCCCCACGCTAATCTAGACTCTGGTTTCCAGCATCTGCAGTCCTTGTTTTTACCCACTTCGCAGCAAACACCTAAAAGGACATGCTGTTTGACTTGTGGCCTTTGGGATGTACAGCCTGGCATCTCACTGGCACTGATATTCATGTACCACACTACCCACTTTGTGCTTGGCAGAACCTTTTGTCTTGACAGCTGTTCACGGTGAGCACCGCTCGGGTCAGTCATGTATAGTGACAGCATGGAACCTGCAGCTTTAAGAATGTCTCTGCTCCTTTGGTCTTCCTCGGTTATCTGAGGTAGACTGTGCTGTTCTGAACCAAAATCATCAGGGCCATGGATAGGGTAATAGACAAGGTCATTCCCTGGGGTGGGGGAGTCCAGAACTAGAGGGCATAGGCTTAGGGTGGGAGGGGAAAGATATAAAAGAGACCTAAGGGGCACCATTTTCACGCAGAGGGTGGTACGTGTATGGAATGAGCTGCCAGAGGATGTGGTGGAGGTTGGTACAATTGTAACATTTAAGAGGCATCTGGATGGGTATATGAATAGGAAGGGTTTGGAGGGATATGGGCCGGGTGCTGGCAGGTGGGACTAGATTGGGTTGGGATATCTGGTCGGCATGGACAGGTTGGACCGAAGGGTCTGTTTCCGTGCTGTACATCTCTGTGACATGACATCCTTGAACCCATTATGAGTTGCATGATATGCAGTAAGAAATAATCTAATCAGTATTTCACAGCATTAGCCAAGGTGACACTGGAGTGTGTTTGTGTACGTTAGCATACAGTGTGCCATGATTTGCAGACTGAGAGAATGTGCACATGCTGCTCCAGTTTCAACTCCTCAAAACAGGTGACTGCTGTTTGTTGTTTCGTTGCGAAAGAAATACCTTGGCTGATCAGTTGACCTGTTTGATTAAAATTTCAAAACAGCAAATGAGACTCCACTGTTTAAACAGGGCGGTAGACAAAAGATGAGGAATTATACACTGGTTAACGTAACCTCTGTGGTGGGGAAGTTGCTGGAGTCTATTATTAAGAAAGAAATACCAGGGCATCTCAGAAACTGTCCTGTTGGGAAGATGCAGCATGGGTTCATGAAGGGCAGGTCATGTTTCACTAACCTACTGGGATTCTATGAAGACATTATAAACACAATGGACAATAGGGACCCAGTAGATGTGGTGTACCTAGATTTCTAAAAGACCTTTGACAAGGTACCGTATAAGAAGCTGCTGCATAAGATACGGATGCATGGCATTTCGGATAAAGTATGAGCATGGTTAGAGGATTGGTTGACTGACAGGAAGCAAAGAGTGGGGATAAATGAGTACTATCCTGGCTGGCAGTCAGTGACTAGTGGTGTGCCTCAGGGATCAGTGTTGGGACTGCAAGTATTCACAATTTATATCGATGTTTTTGAGATGGAGACCACATGTAGGGTGTCAAAGTTTGCAGATATACTATATCTTTTTGATATATACTATTCTTTGAAGAAGTAACGAAGAGGATTGATGAGGGCAGAGCAGTAGATGTGATCTATATGGACTTCAGTAAGGCATTCGACAAGGTTTCCCATGGGAGACTGATTAGCAAGGTTAGATCTCATGGAATACAGGGAGAACTAGCCATTTGGATACAGAACTCGCTCAAAGGTAGAAGGCAGAGGGTGGTGGTGGAGGGTTGTTTTTCAGACTGGAGGCCTGTGACCAGTGGAGTGCCACAAGGATCGATGCTTTCTCCTCTACTTTTTGTCATTTACATAAATTATTTGGATGTGAGCATAAGAGGTACAGTTAGTAAGTTTGCAGATGACACCTCAATTGGAGGGGTAGTGGACAGTGAAGAGGGTTACCTCAGATTACAACAGGATCTGGACCTGATGGGCTAAAGGGCTGAGAAGTGGCAGATGGAATTTAATTCAGATAAATGTGAGGTGCTGCATTTTGGGAAAGCAAATCTTAGCAGGACTTATACATTTAATGATAAGGTCCTAGGGAGTGTTGCTGAACAAAGAGACCTTGGAGTGCAGGTTCATAGCTCCTTGAAAGTGGAGTCGCAGGTAGATAGGATAGTGAAGTATGCTTTCCTTTATTGCCCAGAGTATTGAGTACAGGAGTTGGGAGGTCATGTTGCGGTTGTACAGGATAGTGATTGGGCCACTGTTGGAATATTGCGTGCAATTCTGGTCTCCTTCCTATTGGAAGGATGTTGTGAAACTTGAAAGGGTTCAGAAAAGATTTACAAGGATGTTGCCAGGATTTGAGCTATAGGGAGAGGCTGAACAGGTTGGGGCTGTTTTCCCTGGAGCGTCAGAGGCTGAGGGGTGACCTTATAGTGGTTTACAAAGTCATGAGGGGCTTGGATGGGATGAATAGGCAAAGTCTTTTCCCTGGGGTCGGGGAGTCCAGAACTAGAGGGCATAGGTTTAGGGTGAGAGGGGAAAGATATAAAAGGGACCTAAGGGGCAACTTTTTCCACACACAGGGTGGTACGTGTATGGAATGAGCTGCCAGAGGAAGTGGTGGAGGCTGGTACAATTGCAACATTTAAGAGGCATTTGGATGGGTACATGAATAGGAAGGGTTTGGAGGGATATGGGCCGAGTGCTGGCAGGTGGGACTAGATCGGGTTGGAATATCTGGTCGGCGTGGACAGGTTGGGCCAGGTGGTCTGTTTCTGTGCTGTACATCTCTATGACTCTGTGAGTGGCAGAGCAAAGTGTGCAGAGGATTGTGAAACTTCGCAAAGGGACACAGATCGTTTCAGTGAATGGGCAGAGGTCTGGCAGATGGAATACAATGTTAATGTGAAACCATCCATTTTGGTCAGAGTAACAGTAAAAAGCATTATCACTTGAATGGTAAAAAGCTGTAACGTGCATGAATCACTGGGGGTTGGTTCGCAGGTGCCGCTGGTAATTAGGAAGACAAATAGAATTTTGTGCGTCATTGCTGATGGGATTGAGTTGAAAGCTGGGAGGTTATATTACAGCTGTACAAGGCCACCCCTGGGGTACTGTGTACAGTGACAGTCTCCTTGAGAAAGGATGGACTGGCACTGGAGGGGGTGCAGAGGGGGTTCACTGGGTTGATTCCAGAGTTGAGGGGCTTGGTTTATGAGGAGACACTGTGTAGACCGGGATTATATTCATTGGAATTCAGAAGAATGATGGGGGGGTCTTAAAGAAACATATAAAATTGTGGAGGGAATGGATAAGATAGCAGGAGAGAGGATGTTTCCACTGGCAGGTGAAACCAGGACAGGAGGGCATAGCCTCAGGATTACAGGGAGCAGATTTAGGACTGAACTGAGGAGAAACTACTTCACCCAGAAGGTTGTGAATCGATGGAATTCCCTGCCCAGGGAAGTGGTTGACACTTTTCCAGTAAATGTTTTAGGTTAAGCTGGATAGATGTTTGAACAGTAAAGGAATTAGGGATTATGGTGAGAGGCCGGGTAAGTGGAGCGGAGGCCATGAAAAGATCCTTCCTGATGAAGGGCTTATATCTGAAATGTCGATTCTCCTGCTCCCCAGATGCTGTTTTTCCAGCACCACACTCTCAACTCCGTGAAAAGATCAGCCATGGTCTCACTGAGTGGCAGGGCAGGCTCGAGGGGCCAGACGGCCTACTCCTGCTACTGTCTCTTATATTCCTCTGTCCTTGTGTAAACAGAGTGCAGTCATTATCTGTCAGGCATCATTGAGTGATGTGGGGAGTCTCTTCACATCAGGTTAAACATAACTAAGGAGAAGTCCTGCTGACAACCACACTGCCCCTCCTCATCCATTCCACCCAGACTTCAGCAAACTGATGTCTTCAGAGTTTATCACCAGGAGTGGCTCAGCTGCAGTGTTACTGATGGAGCTGGTTGGGTCCTGACGGACAGTGCTGCTAGACTGAGGTCTGTGGTAGGTGGGGAGGCAACCAACAAGAGGGAAAAACATACTTGACCGTATCCTTATTAATCTGCCAGCCGCAAATGCATTTGTCCATGATGCACTAACTCAGCAATAAGCTGCTCAGTGGTTCTGCCAGGACCACTCTACTCCTGACCTTGTTACTTGGTCCAAACATGGAGCAAAGAGCTGAATTCCAGAGCTGAGGAGCCCCAGCACCATGGGAGTCAGTGTGGGAATCGGGGACAGTCCTTCCTGGTTACACCCATACTGGCACAAAGGAAGCTGGTTATATTTTAGGAGTAGGCCAACTCTGAGAGAGAGTGTGTACATGATAGCACCAAGTGTTAAGGAATGTTGAACTGCAGTACCTGAGTGATCCTGAGTGAATTTGAAACACAAAGGATGAAACTGAAGTTGGAATCCTTGTTCGTTGAGTCTGAGCTGGGGGCATCGCTGAGGGATGAGATGTCGCTGTGGAAATGAGCGTTGGCAAATACCAAATGAAATACTAGGAACATCGACAATCCAAGTTGGTGAATAGGAAGAATGATTTGAAAGGAGATCCTGTGGGAGAGAGGAGCAGGATTGATTCAGAGTGGGCAACCTTCAGTTCTGAAGAAGGGCCACTCGGTTCAAAATGTTAACTCTGCTTTCTCTCCACAAATACTGCCAGACCTGCTGGGTTTCTCCAGCAATTCCTGTTTTTGTTTTAGATTTCCAGCATCCACAGTTTGTTGTTTCAATGGTTATGATGGCTTGAGATCAGTCATCTCAGCTCCAGGACATCTCTGCAGGAGTCCCTCAGGGTAGGGTCCTGGGCCCAACCATCTGCAGCTGTTTCATCAATGACCTTCCCTCTGTCATAAGGTCAGAGGTGGGGATGGTCCCTGATGATTACACAATGTTCAGCACCATTCGCGACGACTCAGATACTGAAGAATGTAAGTTCAAATGCCACAGGATACGGACAATATTGAGACTTGAGCTGAACAGTGGCCTTCAAATGCCGAGCAATATCTGTTAATGATAAGAGAATCTAACTAACGTTCCTTGACAATCAATGTAATAATCATCATTGAATCTCCCACTATCAGCATCCTGAGGGCTGATATTAACCAGAAACTCAGCTGAATTCAGCATTGAAATAGTGGCTATACGACTGAGTCAGAAACTTTGCAGCGAGTAACTGCCCTCCTGACTCCCCAAAGCCTGTCCACCATCTACAAGGGACAAGGCAGGAGGGTAAGGGAATACTCCCCACTCTCCTGGATGTGGGCAGATCCGATGATATTCAGGAAGCTTGATACCATCCAGGACAAAGCAGCCGCGTGATTGGCACAGCATCCACTCCCTCCACCACCAACGCTCAATAGCAGCAGTGTGTACTGTCTACAAGATGCACGGCAGAAACTCACCAAAGATCCTCAGACAGCACCTTCCAAACCCACGACCACTTCCATCTAGAAGGACAAGGGCAGCAGATACATGGGAACACCACCCCCTGCAGGTTCCCCTCCGAGCTACTCCCCATCCTGACTGGGAAATATATCACTGTTCCTTCAGTGTCACTGGGTCAGAATCCTGGAATTCCCTCCCTCAGATCATTGCGGGTCAACCCTCAGCACACGGACTACAGAGATTCAAGAAGGCAGCTCACCCCCCACCTTCTCAAGGGGCAACTAGGGACATGTAATAAAGGCTAGGCCCAGCCAGCAACTCCCAGATTCGGTGTTTTTTTTAATTGTGGAAATGTCAATGTCTTGTGATACCTGTATGGCACGTTGGTGCAAACACATCGAGAGTTCTGTGTATAGTTTTCAAGAGGAAGGGAGAGAAGGGGCTTTGAAAGCAGTTCTGGGAAGGTCAGCTCACCTGACTCCTGGGGTGAAGGGGCTTTTGTTTGGATGTACTGGACCGATATACATGGGAGTGTAGCAGGAGGAGAGGTGACCTTCTTGGAACACAGAGGTTCTCAGGGCTGCTGGGTTGGATGTCCCTCCTCGGGAGCAGCTCGACACACAGACAGTGTGTCAGACCAAGGTGGAGAATTCCTCCATCAGAAGGTCCAGCTGTGCAAGTTGGAGAACTGAATGTTTAATCAGATCAAGTCAGGGAGCCCCTCAGTGACAGGGCTGTTGGAGGGTGGGGGTAGACAGGGAGGTGCACTTCAGATGCAGTGAGTAGCTGAATGGCAGAGTAGGATCAAGCAGCTAAAGGGCCTACTCTTCCTATTCTTACGGTATCACATTTCATTCTCTCTTTCCCTTTCTGTATCTCTCACAAGGCTACGTCCCTGCTTCTTACATCTGTTGTTTTTTCCAGGAAATTGAGATGGTCCGTGAGTCGTCATTATGGGAACAAGAGCAACTGCAGAAAGTGGTGAGAACTTTTCATGAAGTTGGTTATTTACCTTTCAGACCAAATGATATAGGAGCAGAAGGAGGCCATTCAGCCCATCACATCAGTTTCACCATTCATGGAGAGCTTGGCTGATCTGGGAGTGTGGGAGGTGGGACTGGGAGTGGGGGCAGGTGGAGCAGATAGGTGAAAAGGAAGATGGACGGTAGGACAGGTGAAGGGGGTGGTGCTGTGTTGGAGGTTTGGATCTGGGATGGGGGCAGGGGAGATTTGGAAACTGATGATCTACCACAATCCTGCCTTCACCCACCTATCACCTTCACAACTATCTTTCCCCCGGCCCCTCACCCCCTCCCATCTTTCCCCTGGCCTCACACCCCCCTTCCTTTATTTATTCCTCAGCTGCCAAGTGACAGGATTTTCTCCACCCAGAGATCACGGCTATCATAACTCTTTCAAGTCCCTATCATAAAAAAATCTGGAGAATTTCAGGGATCTGAGAATGTAGCAGTTTGAAGCGAGCAGCTGCTCGTGTTCTCTCCGAGCGGTATGGGAGGAATCCCACCAGATTCTTTCAAAGGATTTAGACGGAGATTAGGGACCAGCAGAGAACTGTCAGTCACATTGTTGCTTGTTGGACTGGAGTGCCTCAGGGGTCAGTGCTGGGCCCATTGCTGTCTGTTAGTGATATCAATGACGTGGATGAGAATGTACAAGGCAGGATTAGTAAGTTTGCTGATGTCACTACAATAGACTGTATTGTGGACAGTGAGGAAGGTTGTCAGAAATTGCAGCAGGGGAATCTGGAGAAGTGGCCAAGAAATGGCAAATGGAGTTTAATAAAGAGAAGTGTGAGGTCTTGCATTTTGGAAAGTCAAATCAAGGTAGGAGTTTCATGGTGAATGTTTGGGCCATAAGCAGTGTAGTGGGTCAGAGGGACCTTGGCGTTCAGGTGCACGGTTCTCTGAAAGTGGAGTCCCAGGTAGACAGAGCAGTGAGGAAGGCTTTTAGCACACTGGCCTTCAGTCAGGGCACAGAGTATAGAGCTACTGTGCGTTCCTTGATAAATATGTACCTGTATCATTTGCAAACTTACCAATAAGACCCATCTATATTCTCCTCCAAATAATTTTCATATATATTACAATCAACAGGGGTTCCAGCACTGATCCCTCTGGAACACCTCTGGTCAGAAACACACCCTTCCATCATTACTCTGTATCTGTGACTAGACCAGGTTGATGTCCATGTTAAGAGTTCACCATGGATCCTATTTGACTTCACTTTCTGAATCAGCCAACCATGAGGGACCTTGTCAAACATCCATACAGACAATCATGTTTGTCACTTAATCAAAAACCTCAATCAAGTTTGTGAGACATGACCTTCCCCATATAAAACCGTGGTGCCTATCACTAATAAGTCCATAGTTTTCCAAATGTGAGTCAATCCTCTCCCTAAGAAGCTTTTCCAGCAGCTTCCCTATCACTGACGTAAGGGTCACTGGCCTGGAAATTCTGAGATTATCCCCGGCGTCCTCCTTAAACAAAGGAACGACGTTAGCTATACTCCGGTCTTCTGGGACCTCTCCCGTGACGAAAGAGAACATAAAGATTCCATACAAGGTCACAGCAATTCCCCCCTGTTGCCTCCCACAGCATTCTGGGATAGGTCCCATGAAGTCATTGAATATAGAACACAGTACAGGCACTTTGTGAAACCAATCTGAAGCCCATCCATCCTACACTATTCCATTCTTGTCCATATGTCTATCCAATCATCATTTAAATGTCCTTAAAGTTGGCGAGTCTACTACTGTTGCAGGCAGTGCATTCCATGCCCCTACTACTCTGAGTGAAGAAGGTACCTCTGACATCTGTCCTGTATCTATCACCCCTCAATTTAAAGCTATGTCCCCTCGTGCTAGCCATCACCATCAGAGGAAAAAGGCTCTCGCTGTCCAACCTATCTAACCCTCTGATTATCTTATATGTCTCTATTAAGTCACCTCTCAACCTTCTTCTCTCCAACGAAAACAGCCTCAAGTCCCTCAGCCTTTCCTCGTAAGACCTTCCCCCCCCCCCCCCCCCCCCCCCCCATACCAGGCAACATCCTGGTAAATCTCCCTTGAACCCTTTCCAAAGCTTCCACATCTTTCCTATAATAGAACATAGAAAAGTAAAGCACAGAACAGGCCCTTAGGCCCACGATGTTGTGCCAAGGATTATTCCTAATTTAAAATACAATAACCTAACCTACATACTCCTCAACTCACTGCTATCCATGTGCATGTCCAGCAGTCGCTTAAACGTCCACAATGACTCTGCTTCCACCACCACAGCTGGCAACGCATTCCATGCATTCACAACTCTCTGCGTAAAGAACCTACCTCTGACGTCTCCTCTATACCTTCCTCCTAATATCTTCAAACTATGTCCCCTCGTGCCAGTCAATCCTGCCCTGGGGAAGAGTCTCTGACTATTGACCCTATCCATTTCTCTCATTACCTTGTATACCTCGATCAGGTCTCCTCTCTTCCTCCTCCTCTCTAGAGAGAACACTCTGAGCTTGGTCAACCTCTCTTCGTAAGGCAAGCCCTCCAGTCCAGGCAGCATCCTGGTAAACCAAAGTCTCTCTATCTTTCCTATAGTAGGGCGACCAGAACTGGACACAATATTCCAAGTGTGGTCTCACCAGGGACTTGTAGAGCTGCAGCAAAACCTCACGGCTCTTAAACTCAATCTCCGTGTTAATGAAAGCCAAAACACCATATGCTTTCTTAACAACCTCAAATGCAGTGACCAGAACCATACACAACACTCCAAGTGTGGCCGTAAACAGAGTTTTGTATAGCTGCAGCATGACATCGTGGTTCTGAAACTCAAATCACTTTTCTAATAACTGTTAATCCAGAGACCCAGGTAATGTTCTGGAGACACAGGTTCAGAGCTGCTGGACTGGGTCTGCAGCATGTGGGGACGGAACCAACAAGAGGGGAAAAACACACTCGACCTCATCCTTACCAATCTGCCAGCTGCAGATGTATCTGTCCCTGACAGTATCGGTAAGAGAGATCACCGCACTGTCCTTGTGGAGACAAAGACCCACCTTCACATTGAGAATGCCCTCCATCGTGTCGTGTGGCACTATCCCCATGCTAAATGGGTCAGACTTCAGTCTGATCCAGCAACTTCACACGGGGCATCCCGGGGGCATTGTGGGCCATCAATAGCAGCAGAACTGTACTCCAGCACAGTCTGTAACCTCATGGCCCGGCATGTTCCCCACTCACCCATTACCATCAACCAGGGATCGACCCTGGTTCAGTGCAGAGCGCAGGAGGGCATGCTGGGAGCAGCATAGGCACACCTCAAAAAGATCTGTCCAATTGGTGAAAGAGCAACAGAGGACTACTCTGTGCCAGTCAGTGGATTGTAAGATCTGAACTCTGCAGTCCTGCTATATTCAGTCATGACAATGGTTATGATGGATGTAGATTTGCTCATTGGGCTGGAAGGTTCATTTTCAGACGTTTCGTCACCATACTAGGTAACATTTTCAGTGAGCCTCCGGATGAAGCACTCATGGTGTTTGGATCCACTACGTGGATGACACCTTGGTCATCACTATACAAAACAAATTAGAGAAAACCTTCAAGACCATCGATAATACCCTTACTGGCATAAAATTCACTAAAGAGGAGGAAACAACAACAGACTGCCATTCCTAGATGTCACAGTAGAGCGAACAGCCAATGGGGAGCTTCAAACCAGCGTCTACAGGAAAACAGCACATACAGACCAAATACTGAACTACAGAAGCAATCATCCCAACACCCGCAAATGAAGCTGCATTAGAACATTATACTAACGAGCCACCACTCACTGCAGCACAGAGGAACTACGCAGAGCAGAGGAAAATCACCTATACAGTGTATTCAAAAAGAACGGGTACCCAATGAACACAGACCACCGATCTCTGAGCAACAAACCCAAACAGGCAGACAAAACACGACCAGAAACCCCAGCCACTCTCCCCTACATCAAGGACGTCTCAGAAGTTACTGCCAGACTACTCACACCCCTTGGCATCACGGTAGCCCACAAACCCACCAACACACTAAAAGGGCAGTGAATGAACTTGAACAACCCTAGACAGACAACAAGCAAAACTAATGTCATTTAGAAAATACTGTGCAAGGACTGTAACAAACCCTACATTGGACAAATGGGCAGAAAACGAGCCACCAGGATACACAAACATCAACTAGCCGCAAAACGACATGACCCTCTCTCACTAGTATCCTCACATACGGATGAGGAAGGACACCACTTCGACTGCGACAACACATCCATCCTAGGACAAGCCAAACAGACACGCACGAGAATTCCTAGAAGCATGGCGTTCCCGTCGGAACTCTTGGACCCCATTTACCACCCCCTGAGAAAAAGAACCGGAAATGATGTCACCACAGGAAATGACATCACCAACCCTCGGAAACTCAAATATATAAATAGAAAGCGGGCTACACCACCAGTGCTTCATTCCACGGTGTAGGGAATCTACAAACTGCAAAAGACCATGTGTGAGCGCCTTGTTCTGCTTCCGCTGTCGGCAGGCTGTCTGAAACCGTTTGAAGAAACTTATCGGAACAGTCACCACAGAAAGACTCGAGCAGCAAGAGCCCAAAGCGAGACCAGTCAGTCCTGCGCACCTGTGCTGGCTCTCTGCAGGACCTGTTTAGCAAGTCCCACATCCTCTTTCCCTGGAGTTGTGCGCTGTTTTTTTTCTTTGTGGTGTTATCCATTATCTACAAAGGAAAAGGAATGGACAGTGTCAGCAGCATGCTGTATGTTCTAGATCCTGGCCCCCTGCTGCATAAAAGCATCCTCTTTTGTCTTGCCTTTGTGTCTTTAGCCAATCACCTTCAATCTATGACGTCGGCGACCAGTCCTTCCATCAATGACATTGTCTCCCTGTTCACTCTATCCAACCCCTCATGATTCTGAACACCTTGATCAATTCTTTTCTATTCTCTGCGTTGTACCTCTTCAATCTATCGATTCCCTCCAATGCGGAAACAGGCCCTTTGGTTCATCAAGGCCATGCAGACCCTCCAAAGGGTATTCCAACCAAACTCATCCCCCAACATTTACTCCAGATGAATGCACCTAACCTCCACATCCCTGGACACTATGGGCAATTTAGCAAGGCCAGTTCATCTGCGGGAGGAAACCCACGCAGGCACGTGGAGAATGTGCAAACTCCACACAGTCAATTACCGGAGGCTGGAATCGAACCCGAGTCCCTGGTGCTGGGAGGCACAAGTGCTGTCCACTGAGCCACCGTGCTGTCCCTCATCTCTACTTAAATTCCTCATCCCAGAGCCTTTCTAGTGATTCATTTTGTTCTTTCTCCCTTCTCTCTCTATCTTTGTGTGTCTCTCTCTCTCTATCTCTGTTTCTCTCTCTCTGTTTTTCTCTCTCTCGCTCTCGCGCTCTCTCTCTCTCTCTCTCTCTCTCTCTTCCCCCCCCCCCTTTTTCTCTCTCTCTCCTCTCTCCAATGCTTTCACTTGCTCTCTATGCATTAATTTAGAGTCGGGTATCCCACATCCCACCTTCTTACCCTGCCCTGTCACCTTGAATATAACCCCAGAGCCCTCTGCTCCTGCACTACTTTAGCTTGTACTGTTTATTGTCTATGTTCCTGTCTACCTTCTCTTGCTGTTCTATGTCAGGGCTTCTTGTGATGAGTGTTTGGGGCTGTGTACTCTGAGTAAGGAGTGGTCACCGTGGAGCTGTGTGTATTTTGGAATAGATCTCTGTGCTCTCAGTTCATGCTGAGAGTCCACTCACACTGGGGAAATACTTGTGCAGCTGTGTTCTACCCTCTGCTCCTCACAGGTCCCAGCACTTCCAAATGTGTCATGGGCAAATTTTGAGACTGAACCATGCACCCCCATCCATTTCATTGTGGATCAAGGAAAGGCACAATGATATGTGTCAATTGGGACCTGGTTGTTACAAAGGAAGAGAAATGGTGTTGGAGGAGTCTGCAGCTGGCGAAGCTTCCTGTGGGGATAGACCACACCATCCACTCTGCCTCCAAGCAACCTGGCTGTTCTCTCAGCGGTGAGAGACTCGGAGGTGTGGTCCAGGAAAGAAAGTTTAATGCATGACCACGAACCACTAAAAACCATTGAAGGAAATTGGAATAAAGAAATCTTCTTCTCCAGCAGTGCTGCAAGATGTGGGGGGAGAGCTGTCAGGGGTGAAGCCAGGCAGGATTTCTCCTCACGAGGAGAAAGTGAGGTCTGCAGATGCTGGAGATCAGAGCTGAAAATGTGTTGCTGGAAAAGCGCAGCAGGTCAAGCAGCATCCAAGGAACAGGAGAATCGACATTTCGGGCATGAGCCCTTCTTCAGGAATGAATGATTCGTTCCTGAGGAAGGGCTCATGCCCGAAATGTCGACTCTCCTGCTCCTTGGATGCTGCCTGACCTGCTGCGCTTTTCCAGCAACACATTTTCAGCTCACAAGGAGAATGCCAACTTTGACATTACACCTCCAGAGGAGACAGTGGGGGCTAACTGAGATTTCAGTCTGGACTTCAGCAGGTGTTTGCTGGGAAGGATATCAGAGGAGAGCTAGGTAAACGTAACTGAAGGTTAGCTCGATCAGAGTATGTGAGGGGCTGAATGGCCTGAATCCACTCCAGTGGTTCTCTCATTGCTAATGGAGTGACACGCCTGGTGGAGTTATTTCTGACCTTACTGATAGGGGTATGGAGCTGGGGTTGGAGATGAGAATAGATGGTTTCTGTGTTTGGCCTGTCTGTTCTGTGCTGTCTGTCTTTAACTCTGTCGTCCCTCTGGCTTTGAAAGGAGAGAATGCGAAGGGAGCAAGAAGAGGCGACACAGAGATTGGAGCGAGAAACTGAGGTGAGCACACAACGGAGGGAGAGAGGCTACATTGAGACAAACTGAGTGAGTGGGTTTGTGATTGACTGAGAGTCTGTGTCTTATGACTTTTTCAATAACAATCTCCTTTTTGGGCTCGTACTTAAATTTGTAGTTGGTTAAAGTTGGAGGGATTGTGGGATTGGGAGTTCCTTGACAAGGGTCTGGTTCAGAGATTCCTGTCCATGGGATAGCCATGAGGGTTCAGGGCCCACTGTGAGGGGGTTTCAGGGACCCCCCGGGGGAGGGGAGGGGATGGGGGAGGGTTCGGGGACCCCCTTCTGGATCAACTTTGGGAGTTCATGTGGAGTAATTTGTTCTTTGAAGTTGAACTCAGGTGAAGCTGTCTCTGTTTCTTGTAAACATTGACCCTTCCACCAGAGGGAGGTGCAGGCTGAGTCAGCTCTCCTGGATCCAGCCGTCTTGTCTCGTGTTAAAGTGCTGTCTTTATTGCTTACAGAGTTTCAGCACAGAGCCACTGAAAATGGATTACAGGACCTTGGCGGCACTCCCCAGCAGTGCCATACAGAGGGTTAATCGGGTAGGTAATAGTGTTTGCCCAGCATGGTGTGTGATGTGAGGGACTCTTTGTACTGCCAGCCAGCAGCCGAGGGGCTGATAGTAATGCTGTTGTTCCCTGTACCCACCCACCCAATGGGGCTCAATGTAAAAGGGACAGTCAGCATCTCCCATTGCAAATTCCCATCTCCTGTCTACACCCTCGGCTCCAGCTTCAATGTCAATTCTGGTAAAAGTGTGTAATCAGAGCAGTCATCCCTGGAAGATTGATCATACTGGACTGAGAGACTGATAGTGTCACTCTGGCTGATGCATTAACAATGGATTGGCCTTCACACCTCCTTTAGAAAGATGCTGCACCAGGTTTGAGTGGATTTTCCTGTGATTGAAGACTAACTGAAATGGCAGAGTTAGGAGCAGAGACCTCAAGGTACCCCTTTACATCCCCATGGACAGCCAGAAAAGTGCTGCCTGACCTCATGGGGGTCAGGCACAGGCACCCGCACACACCCAGTCAGAATGGTACACACTCACTCCTCTCACACACATCAACACACACACACACGCACACCGGTTTCAGAGCAGTGTCCAGCTTCTACACTGTACACTCACTGCAGCTTTACAGGGAAGGGAGGGTCCATATGGGGAGTACAGGGAGGGGTCAGTTTGGGGGTTACAGGGAGGGTCGGGTCGGTTTGGGGGTGACGGGGAGGGGAGGGTCGGTTTGAATGGAAGCCTGATCTTGCATTAGGAATGTAGTGTTGGAATAGCTCCTCAGTAACAGGAGGGGAATGCAGCCTATTTCAGTCTTGGTGTTGGGGGAGGGGGTGTGGAGGCAGGCAGTGGTTGGAGGGAGTGCTCTGGCCTGCACCTGCTCTTTTCCAGTCATTGTGGTGATAGCTGCAGCATTGCCACAGAGCCTGGCGTTGTGCTGTCTGCTTGGCTGGATGTGACTGAACCCCTCGTCTACCAAAACCTGCCAGAGTGCAGCCAAGCTCAAAACAGCTGTAGCTCGGGTATTTGGTAAGACTGTGTGTGTGTGGTTGGTGAGGGAGTCGGGGGGTTGGTGGTGTGGGTGGGTGTCGGAGAGATGCGTGGTGTGCTGGGTATACGCTGAGTTTTGTCGTGGGCTGGGAACAGGACAGGAACCTGGTCTGTGTCTGGTGACGATGAGCAACAGATTTCTTGTTTGTGATTGTGCTGGTACATTGTCTTTGGGCGAGAGGTTAGTGACCAGAGCAGCTTGCTGCTCTACTGGGGTGATGTTGCAGTCTCCCTGAGGTGTGCTTTCAGTTCTGCCCTGCTGTTGCTGTATATCCTGATGGCTGTCTCAGTCTCTGGGACATCTCCAGCCTGGCACAGGCACGGTCCCTCTAGATTCACAAGTCAGTATGCCTGATCTACTCCGTCCCCTGCTTCTCCTCCTCCTCCTCCATCCCCCTTGTCTTTTCCGGTGCTTTCCTCTTTCTCTTTCTTTACTACCTTACACTAAACCTTCCTGTCATAGAGCTGGATTGAAACAGACCCTCCACTCTAACCTGTCCATGCCGATCAGATATCCTCATCTGGTCCAGTCCCATTTGCCAGCACTTGGCCCATATCCGTCCAAACCCTTCCAATTCATATACCCATCCAGATGCCTTTTAAATACTGTAATTGTACCAGCCTCCACCACTTCCTCTGGCAGCTCATTCCACACACGCAGCACCCTCTGTGTGAAAAAGTTATCCCTCAGCTCCCTCTCACCTTTAGCCCATGCCCTCTAGTTTTCCTTCAATCTTGAACTCTCTCTCTTTCTCCAACATCCTTCAGTTTTCACTCCACTCTTTCTTTCCCCTCTCTCAGACATTGTGTTGCTCTGCCTCCCTGTCCCTGTCCCTGTCCCTGTCTCTGTCCGTGCGGATTCCCCTGCAGCTTCCTGTTTTACTGGTGTCAGGCCTGGATTTTGTTCAGGGAGCTGGAAGGCAGTGAGCCAGCCTGCATGTTGAGACCAAGGGGTGAAGCTAGTCAGTGTCCTCAGCAGGCAGTAAGCAGCTTGGTTCACTCAGTGCTGATGTCTCCGGCAGAGAGTGGGGGACAGTCAGTGCCGAGAGCGGAGAGCTGAGGGAAGCACGGACAGACAGGCTGGGCAGGAAGCAGCTGCTGCCCTTCCTCAACAACAACACCCCCAGCATTTTAACGTGACAGGCTGAAGGATTCGAGGGAATTTGAGGAAAGGTTATCTCACCCAGAGGAGGTGGGGTTCTGGAATGTATTGCCTTGGGCTGCAGTTGAGAAGGGAAACCTTTCAATTTATAAAACATTGAACATTTGAGATGTGATACAATTTGTGGTTATGGGCCAAGTGTGGGAAGGTGGGAGTGTGTGATTGTGAAGTGATATAGTCAGGTTGACAGAGTAATGCTGCTCCTTTCACCAGGCACCACCCTGTCATCATCAACTGGATCCTGGCTTGGGGTCACCACTGCCTGTCCCTCCATTCACAAAACACCGGCATGGTCACGGTCACGGTCACGGTCATGATTCCAGCAGAAACCGTGTGGGGTTTCTGACATTTTCTGATTTAGAGTCTCAAAGTTATACAAACAGACCCTTCGGTCCAACCCGTCCATGCCGACCAGATATCCCAACCCTATCTAGTCCCACCTGCCAGCACCCGGCCCAGATCCCTCCAAACCCTTCCTATTCATATACCCATCCAGATGCCTCTTAAATGTTACAATTGTACCAGCCTCCACCACTTCCTCTGGCAGCTCATTCCATACACGCACCACCCTCTGTGTGAAAAAGTTGCCCCTTAGGTCTCTTTTATATCTTTCCCCTCTCACCCTAAACCTATGCTGTCTAGTTCTGGACTCCCCGACCCCAGGGAAAAGACTTTGTCTATTTATCCTATCCATGCCCCTCATGATTTTGTAAACCTCTATAAGGTCACCCCTCAGCCTCCGACGCTCCAGGGAAAACAGCCCCAGCCTGTTCAGCCTCTCGCTGTAGCTCAAATCCTCCAACCCTGGCAACATCCTTGTAAATCTTTTCTGAACCCTTTCAAGTTTCACAACATCCTTCCTATAGCAGGGAGACCAGAATTGCACGCAATATTCTAACAGTGGCCTAACCAATGTTCTGTTCAGTTGCAACATGACCTCCCACCTCCTGTACTCAATACTCTGACCAAAAAGGAAAGCATACCAAACACCTCCTTCACTAACCTATCTACCTATGACTCCACTTTCATGGAGCTATGAACCTGCACTCCAAGGTCTCTTTGTTCAGCAACACTCCCTAGGACCTGACCATTAAGTGTATAAATCCTGCTAAGATTTGCCTCTTCAAAACGCAGCACCTCACATTGATCTAAATTAAACCCCACCTGTTGTTCTGAGCCACAAGTGGTGCATTGAGCATTGCAGTTTGTTTTGCCCTGTGCCCTTTAACCTTCAGGGAATTGTACGCATTGCCTGAACTGATGACAGCTCCTGTAGTAATTGAATTCTGAATAAGATCGATTGATCTCTCTCTTTCTCCCCCTCGCACTTCCAATCATCTGAATGCCTTCTTTCTTTCTGTCTTTTTTTCTGACTTATCCCCGGTGAAGGGGTTTACTGGACTGGCAGCGATGGAGATTCAGTGCAATCAGCCAGTGGAGCAGGAAGTGGTCTCCTGTTGGAGACCGGGAACTGCCAGCGACCTGGGGCCTCTCAGTAATAAGCAGCATGTTACAGAATCCAACCACGGGCACCTAGTGATGGAAAAGAGCAGTGGGTGTAGGCTGCTGCCAGAAACCAGCAAGCAGGTGCCCAGCAGCCAGGAGCAGGAGGTTTTGGTTGACCTGCAGCCCATTCCCTTCCACCAAAATCCGTTTGTGGTGGCAAACAGGAAGGGCCGAGGGGACGCCGGGGAGTGCCCAGCAGGAGGAGCATCTCCACGGGGCACGAGGGGCAACACCCGCCCCAGTATCCAGGCAAGGTCCCAGCTGCGCATGGCATGGTGTCGCTCACCTGTGACCTCCGCAAGATTACACTGTGCATGTGGTGTGGCTTGTTCTTGTGGCAGACCTGACCTGGCCCGACCCGACCGACTGCAATGGGGAGCACTAGCAGGGGTCTAGGGGAGGGGGAGGGGAGGGGGTGCTTCAGTTTATCCACCTGCCCCCGAGGAGGGGGGAGTGTGTGTGTGTGTGTGTGGGGGGGGGGGGGGGG